>NW_027361853.1:4682500-4970000 GCF_039654945.1 Dendrobates tinctorius | reverse complement strand
TAGATTACGGAAGAAAGAAATAAGACGGTGGTATTTGTATGGAGAGACATGCTCCCTGTACCCTACCCGTGTAGATGCATGCATCCTATTCTGCAAATAGCAGCGCTTCCAGCAATCACACTGACACGTGCTTAAAGGGAACCTGTCACTAGACTCATGCTGCCCAAACCGCAGGCAGCATAAATCACAGCCTGGGCGCACGATTGCAGGCACTGAGTTCTGATCTGGAACATTGCAACATTTTGGAGAAAAAATACTTTTAAGGGGGGCTATAGGGAAAGACAAAGATGAATGCAGCGCGGCACCTTGTCGGCTTCCTCCCACTCTGCACCAGGTGATTCACAGGTATCTATCTACACGCGATTGAGACCTGTCAATCACCCAGACAGTGCAGGGAGAAGACAGATGGGGTGGCACTGTTCCCAGACAGATATTCAAACTATGTTTTCTTTGAAACGCCAGAACATTTCAGGATTACCGTAATAAAAAAAACCATACCAGTCTGCAAAGGTGCAACCAGGATCTGTTTCATACCGCCTGTAATATGGGCAGCATGAATCTAGTGACCGGGCCCCTACTTGCAATAAAGCACCCAGTACTGGCCCAGAGAGGCTGGTGACAAGTGGCTATTCCTAGTTACATCACATCTTAGCCTCTAGTGCGGTCTGGTATAGCTGTGGGCATTGTTACAATGGGCCACCAACACCATGTGTTACTATTAGCTATTCTGCTAATCATATATCCTCTCAATTTACCCAGAAAAAAATGGAGCAGAAGATCAGAGTTGTAAATTGCTACGAATGCTTGTATTTACCTTGAAATCCCAGCCATTTGCATTACAGAACACTAAAGCCGAATGGTCATCTACATACTATAAACGGTTTGTAACGACTTATTCAGCTATCACACATGTAATAATCATCATCATAGTACAATAGTCTGTGGTTCAAATGTACATAACTGTGCGGCCTGTACTGGTGAGAATAACTTATCTAGAGCTGTGGCCAATGGCTGCCAATCACAATAGACATGTAAAATCACAAATATCGGGGTGAGACTGAAAGGTCTACATTATGGCCGTATACAGTGGGTACGGAAAGTATTCAGACCCTTTACATTTTTCACTCTTTGTATCATTGCAGCCATTTGGTAAATTCAAAAAGGTCTTTTTTTCTCGTTAATGTACACTCTGCACCCCATCTTGACTGAAAAACACAAATGTAGAAAGTTTTGCAAATTTATTAAAAAAGAAAATCTGAAATATCACATGGTCATAAGTATTCAGACCCTTTGCTCAGTATTGAGTAGAAGCACCCTTTTGAGCTAGTACAGCCATGAGTCTTCTTGGGAATGATGCAACAAGTTTTTCACACCTGGATTTGGGGATCCTCTGCCATTCTTCCTTGCAGATCATCTTCAGTTCCATCAGGTTGGAAGGTGAATGTTGATTTAGGTCAGGGCTCTGGCTGGGCCAGTCAAGAATGGTCACAGAGTTGTTCTGAAGCCACTCCTTTGTTATTTTAGCTGTGTTCTTAAGGTCACTTACTTGGTGGAAGGTGAACCTTTGGCCAAGTCTGAGTTCCAGAGCACTCTGGAAGAGGTTTACATCTAGGATATCTCTGTACTTGCCACATTCATGTTTCCGTCAATGGCAACCAGTCGTCCTGTCCCTGCAGCTGAAAAACACCCCAAGAGCATGATGCTGCCACCACTATGTATTTGGGATTGTATTTGGCAGGTGATGAGCAGTGCCTGTTTTTCTCCACACATACCACTTACAATTATCACCAAAAAGTTCTATCTTCGTCTCATCAGACCAGAGAATCTTATTTCTCATAGTTCTTCATATTTTTTAGCAAGCAATTTTATGTCTGGCACTGAGGAAAGGCTTCCATTGGGCCACTCTGCCATAAAGGCCTGACTGGAGGAGGGCTGCAGTGATAGTTGACTTTGTGGAACTTTCTTTCATCTTCCTACTACATCTGTGGAACTCAGCCACAGTGATCTTGGAGTTCTTCTTTACCTCTCTCAAAAAGGCTCTTCTCCCACGATTGCTCAGTTTGGCTGGGCGGCCAGGTCTAGGAAGACTTCTGGTGGTCTCTAACTTTTTCCATTTAAGGAATATGGAGGCCGCTGTGCTCTTAGGAACCTTTAGTACTGCAGAAATTCTTTTGAAACCTTGGCCAGATCTATGCCTTGCCACAATTCTGTCTCTGAGCTCCTTGGCCAGTTCCTTTGACCTCATGATTCTCATTTGGTATGACATACACTGTGAGCTGTGAGGTCTTAGGCTAGTTTCACATTAGTGCTTTTGAGCGCAGCGACGGCCTGCGCACGGCCGCCACAAAGCCCCGCCCCTGCCGCGCCTCCGCAGGTAGCTCCGCCTACCGACGCACGACGCTGCATGCGTCCTGCGTCCCCTATCTTTATCACTGGGGGCGCAGGCCGTGCGCAGTATGCATTTGGCGGTGCATGCGCCTTTTTGACGGTGCGCCGAGCGCAACCAAACTGCAGCAGGTTGCGTTTGGCGCAGGTCGGCGCACCGTCAAAAGGAGGCATGCACCGCCAAACGCATACTGCGCACGGCCTGCGCCCCCAGTGATAAAGATAGGGGACGCAGGACGCATGCAGCGTCATGCGCCGGTAGGCGGAGCTACCGGTGGAGGCGCGGCAGGGGGCGGGGCTTATCGGCGGCCGTGCGCAGGCCGTCGCTGCTCTCAAAAGCGCTAATGTGAAACTAGCCTTATATAGACAGAAATGTGCCTTTACAAATCAAGTCCTATCGGTTTAATTAAACACAGCTGGACTTCAATGAAGGAGTAGAACCATCTCAAGGAAGATCACAAGGAAATGGACAGCATATGACTTAAATATGAGTGTCTGAGCAAAGGGTCTGAATACTTATGACCATGTGATATTTCAGTTTCTTTTTTTTTTTTTTTTTAGAAATTTGCAAACGTTTCTACATTTATAGTATACAGATATACACCGGCGCTACCAATAGAAAAGGAGGGCTGCTGGTGCCTAGACAGAAGCTGTGCTTGTTATGCCAAAAAAGGGTTAAATAAGTAAATAGAGGAAGGCACCGCGCTCACAGGACGATTCACAGATAATAACGTAAAAGTGAAAGTCCTGTCTTTCACACATAAGCCAATAGTCAAAGTGTGCAGGAGATGAAAATCTGCCACAGCAAGATACACTGATGAATGGTAAAGGACTTGTACAAACTTACCCTAGCTCTGCTGAATGAAGGTGCTGTGATGATCACAGTGAATGATCCACAGAAATGCTGGAAAACCAGGTGAGAAGCTGGGAGGATGAAGTAAATGAACTAGCTGACTGGGGTGCAAGTAATGAAGAGAGCAGGGCAGAGCCAGGATAGCTCCCGCCGGTAGCGTCCTGGATGCACAGCTGAGGGGGGCCGACACTGTCCTGCACTGACAGCGTGTGACGTCACAGGCTAGGGCTACGGAGCCTAGCTGGGGCCAAAAGCCTACGCGTTTCAAAGCAAAACGTGCTTCTTCATGCTTTGAAATGCGTAGGTTTTTGGCCCCAGCTAGGCTCCGTAGCCTCAGCCTGTGACATCACACGCTGTCAGTGCAGGACAGTGTCGGCCCCCCTCAGCTGTGCATCCAGGACGCTACCGGCGGGAGCTATCCTGGCTCTGCCCTGCTCTCTTCATTACTTGCACCCCAGTCAGCTAGTTCATTCACTTCATCCTCCCAGCTTCTCACCTGGTTTTCCAGCATTTCTGTGGATCATTCACTGGGATCAGCACAGCACCTTCATTCAGCAGAGCTAGGGTAAGTTTGTACAAGTCCTTTACCATTCATCAGTGTTTCTAAATTTATGTTTTTTTTCAGTCAAGATGGGGTGCAGGGTGTACATTAATGAGAAAAAAAATGAACTGTTTTGAATTTACCAAATGGCTGCAATGAAACCAAGTGTGAAAAATTTAAAGGCGTCTGAATACTATCCACACCCACTGTATATGTACTTGTGATCATTATTCTGCTATGCTACTAATCAGAGCAAGGATACAGTCGGCACGTACATGCTAAGAACACACATTTGGCTTTTTTATGTTGGTGTAGTAGGGTTGGGGAAGTTGTCCTGAACCCCTAAACATGTCCCAATATAAAATGTACATAATGTGTATTTCATGCTGCTATGTATATTTATATCTAACATTGTTTCGTAATGTCGTTTAGCCTAAATATGTGTTTTATACAGGGAGAGTGCAGTATTAGTAATTGGCCACTAGAAGGTGATCTATTAGTGTACATAGGATACTATAGGAGTTCAGTAGTGTAGATAATTAATGTAGGAGGGGTCACTTAGGTTAGAGGAAGGGATCTTCCTTGGTTTCAGTCAGAAAGAGCTAAGCGCCCATAGGGCTCAGACGGGCTTAAGTGCCCTTGGAAGGAATAGATACTCCGCAACGTTTAACTACGTGCCCAGCTATCCAGAGTTCAGGGGAGAAGATCGTATGGCAGCAGCTCCCACAGACAGAGCAGCCACACAAAAGGAAGAAAGCAGAGAGAACGCAAAAAGGTCAGAGCAGCAGTGTGCAGAAGGGTCACTCACAATGTGATGGATCACCTCCTGGGCTGAATCTCTCCTGACCAGGGCAAAACGGGCAGGGGAGTGCTTTACTGAGGTGACGCTGAACATGGAGGACTCTAAGGAGCCATCTGGGACGTGCTGTCCTGTACAATTGTAAGTGGCTAGGGGAAGAGAGAAGGGAAAGACGAAAAGATGTGCTGCGTAACTGTGAACAAAATGCCATGTCAGAAATGAATGTGCTGTGTCCTGAAGCAATAAAAGTTGTTCAGTTAAGATTTGCCCTGGATTGTATGTTTCTTCAACAGAAATCTGTGGCTACAGGACTCCATCAAGAAGGAGTGGACTCTACTAACAGCACCATGAGTACACATTGTGCCATGCAGAATGAGAGTCAACCTATTTATGTAGAAGGAGTCCAGGGCATACAAAGCCAGTTAAGCTCACCCACGACTACTGCCCTGGCCGACTCCTACACTGGTAGCCAAAAAAAAGCGATATTATAAAAATTATACGGTGAAATTTCTTTGTTTTTAACGCTTGCCAAAACTTCTCATCAACTTAGTCCTGAGCTTTATCCCCCATGTGCACACAACAGTGAGGATAAAATGCAGATATATAGAAGTTATCCAAGATTTGAAAACAAAGACTGATTTTTTAAATGGAGACTATTACCCCAAATTTACACTTTTACAGTAAAAATCACTTTTAATTTTAAAATCAATTTCTTCCATGCTCCAAAAGACCCCCAACTTAAATGTAAATGAGGGAGCTCAGTGCACCCTTGGCGTGGCGAAATGTGTCGGTGAACCGCTCCACCCACTTATTTAAATTGCCACTCCCCCCACTTATTTAGATTACAACTCCTTCTATGTTGATTGACAGTACTGGCATACCTACAGCCAGAGCTGTCTGAAGATAAGCCTCAGTTATGTGTGCACTTTCCCTATGAAGGAGTAAGAAGGCACATCACTCTCTCCTCACTGCTGTCATCACTCGTGCCATCCTTCGGCGCAGGAGTGAGCACACAAAATCACTCTATCCTCACTGCTTTTTTTTCCAATTAATGGCCCATATAAAATGCAGCCATATGCACTGACCATAAACCTGTATCCAAGTCCCTTCCTGCAGCCACGGCCCCTGTAAACACTTTTTGGGGATGTTGGATATTACTGTCTTTCATAAGGACTCTCCATACTCCCTGTAATTTCTGAGGCCCCCAGTCCTGCCCCTAATACCGACCTTGCTGATTACATTGGTAACCGTGATCTGTCTTGTTATAATGTATTTGCACTCCTTATCTGCTTGCATTATATGCAGTTACAATGTGAATAATTGTGTATTTTAGGTGATAGTTGCTGAGTGATAATCACACTTTGTAGAATTGTGGCACTTTGTTTTCAGTCACACACTAGTGTACAGAGACATAGTATAGCTTCACATTGGGGGCCACTATGCTCCTACCCCTGTAAAAGTGGACATCTCCCCATCATACATTACTGTAGTCCCCAGCACCTAAGAAGTGCGCAGCAGCTGAAGTGCGCGCTGACTTCTACATACAGTGGGTACGGAAAGTATTCAGACCCCTTTACATTTTTCATTCTTTGTTTCATTGCAGTCATTTGGTAAATTCAAATTAAAAAAGAAAATCTGAAATATCACATGGTCATAAGTATTCAGACCCTTTGCTCAGTATTGAGTAGAAGCATTCTTTTGAGCTAGTACAGCCATGAGTCTTCTTGGGAATGATGCAACGTTTTTCTCAACTGGATTTGGGGATCCACTGCCATTCTTCCTTGCAGATCCTCTCCAGTTCCATCAGGATGGATGGTGAACGTTGGTGGACAGCCATTTTCAGGTCTCTCCAGAGATGCTCAATTGGGTTTAGATCAGGGCTGTGGCCAGGCCAGTCAAGAATGGTCACAGAGTTGTTCTGAAGTCACTCCTTTGTTATTTTAGCTGTGTGCTTAGGGTGATTGTCTTGTTGGAACCTTCAGCCAAGTCTGAGGTCCAGAGCACTCTGGAAGAGGTTTTCATCCAGGATAGCTCTGTACTTGGCCGCATTCATGTTTCCTTCAATGGCAACCAGTCGTCCTGTCCCTGTATCTGAAAAACACCCCCGGAGCATGATGCTGCCACCACCATGTTTCACTGTTGGGATTGTATTGGGCAGGTGATGAGCAGTGCCTGGTTTTCTCCACACATACCGCTTAGAATTATCACCAAAAAGGTCTATCTTTGTGTCATCTGACCAAAGAATTTTATTTCTGATAGTCTTGGAGTCCTTCATGTGTTTTTTTTAGCAAAGTCTATGCGGGCATTCATATGTCTTGCACTGAGGAGAGGCTTCCGTCGGGCCACTCTGCCATAAAGGCCCGACTGGTGGAAGGCTGCAGTGATAGTTGATTCTGTGGAACTTTCTCCCATCTCCCTACTGCATCTCTGGAGCTCAGCCTCAGTGATCTTGGGGTTCTTCTTTACCTCTCTCACCAAGGCTCTTCTCCCACGATTGCTCAGTTTGGCTGGATGGCCAGGTCTAGGAAGACTTCTAGTGGTCCCAAACTTCTTCCATTAAGGAAGTTTTAACCGCGCGATTTTGCTGCGAAAACGCGAAAAATAAGCATCCCATGCATTCCTATGGGATTCCGCAATGCTGTGCTAATGCTGCGGTTTTTACCGCGGCGGAATCGCTTCGCGGTAAAAAACGCAGCATGCTCATTATTTTGCGGAATCGCTGCGATCCCGCACCCATAGGAATGCATTGTTCCGCTTCCTTCCCGCATGTGGCTGTGCACACCATGCGGAAAGTAAGCAGAACAATTGCGGATGGTACCCACGGTCCGGAGGAGAGGAGACTGTCCTCCGGGCTTTGGGTACCATATCCCTGTAAAAAATAGAATTTAAAATAAAAAATATTGTTATTCTCACCCTCCGACGTCCCGCGCAGCCTTCCCGCCTCTCTCCACGCTCCCGTTCCCAGTAGTCCTTTGCGAAAATGCCCGCGATGGCGTCCGATCTCGCGGGATCGCAAAGTCTCGCGGTAATTCGCGCGACGTCATCGCGAATTACCGCGAGACGTCGCGATCCCGCGAGAACTGACGTCATCGCGGGCATTTTCGCAAAGGACTACTGGGAACGCCTGCGCGGGACGTCGGAAGGTAAGAATAACAATATTTTTTATTTTTTTTTTACATTCTATCTTTTACTACTGATGCCGCATAGGCAGCCTCAGTAGTAAAAAGTTGGTCACACTCGTCAAACACTATGTTTGACGAGTGTGACCAACCTGTCAATCAGTTCTCCAAGCGATGCTACAGATCGCTTGGAGAACGCTAGCATTTTGCAAGCTAATTACGCTTGCAAAATGCTAGTTTTTCCGCGGGAAAATCGCGGGAATTTAAAATGCGATTTTCCCGCGGACTGGAATTCCGGAATTCTCACGGTAATTTCCGCGAGAGTTCCGGTACGTGTGCACTTAGCCTTAAGGATAATGGAGGCCAATGTGGGACCTTGAGTACAGTAGAAATTATTTTGCAACCTTGGCCAGATCTGTGCCTTGCTACAATTCTGTCTCTGAGCTCCTTGTCCAGTTGCTTTGACCTCATGATTCTCATTTGGTCTGACATGCACTGTGAGTTGTGAGGTCTTATTTGGAAAGGTGTGTGCCTTTCCAAATAAAGTCCTATTAGTTTAATTAAACACAGCTGGACTCCAATGAAGGAGTAGAACCATCTCAAGGAGGATCACAAGGAAATGGACAGCATGTGACTTAAATATGAGTGCCTGAGCAAAGGGTCTGATTACTTATGACTAGAGTTGAGTGACTTTAGTCGGATCGGGTTTCATGAAACAAAATTCGTTTCAGATGAAACTGGTCCGACTAGGGCAAAAAAAGTCGGAGTTTCATCCGAAACCCGACCCCAATGCAAGTCAATGGGGAATAAAAGTCGGCATTGAGTGGATGAATGCCGACTTTTAGCCGTTTGATTACATAATAGCAGAATTCAGGGCGCCATAGAAGCTGCGGTACCACATGCATGGACTGACAAGTATCATATGTGTGTGCCGAACCCATCAGCTCCCCTACGCCCAATAACTTCACAGAAACCGAGTCCTGTAGTAAAATAAAGTCCTTTATGTTTCATAGTTTTAAGGCTGAAAAAAACAAGTCCAAAGAGTTCAACCCATTACCTAACATTGGTCCTGCGGGGCTGATGACATCAGGTGTACAAATATCTTCTGGCTGATCACGGGCCTGTGGGTATCAGTAGACAAGATATCACTGGCCCCACTCACCTACTGGTGTGGAAGTGAGCAGAGTTGGGTTAACTCTTTAAAGTTGCTTTTCTCATTGTTTTTTTTTTCAAAGAGAGAAATATTTATATGGCAGATAAAGGACTCTATTTTAGCACAGGACAAAGCTTACTTCAAAAGGAATCGGTCAGCAGGTTTTTGCTACCCCAGCATGATGTAGGAAAAGAGACCCTGATTCCAGCGATGTATGACTTACTGGGCTGCTGACTGGAATTTTCTTTTTAAATCCCTGTTTTCTCTGCTGCAGATCTAGCAGTGCTCTGAATGCTGAGCTGTTTATAACCCCGACCCACACCACTGATTGGCAGCTTTATGCCCATCAGTGGGGAGGGCGGGGTTATACATAGCTCATGAATGTGGAGCAGGGCTACTAGTCATGTAGTGATAATCTCCTGCTGATAAAACTGATTTTATCAAAACTACAGCATGCAGCCCAGTAAGTAACACATCGTTGGAATCAGGGTCTCTGTACACGGCTTTAAGATTTGGTGTCAAAACCCTTCATCGTTAAGGTGACGGTTAATTAAGTGTAGGGGAGATGACAGACTCCCTTTGAATATCTGCTGCTAAAGTGAAGCATCACCTAATAAAATTGCGAAATACAGCAGATCTGTGGCTTATGAGCAATAACTTGTCAATGGTAGAGTTTATATTATATGCTTATATATCTTTATTTTTTGAATTCTCCAAAATTCAGTCTGCCTTGACATCATTGTCGGTCTTACAAAGGATGGCGCCCCCTACCGGACCCGTCTGATGTCATCACTCTGCTCCCCCCTCAAATGTTACATGATAGCAGCAACTATAACACACATGTAAATGCAACCATACAATGCTCATGTAATATTACCATATGGTGACCATAACAGATTTGCACAACAATTCCCCATTATAATCTGAAATTAGGAGCCTATTGGTGGCTATAGAGAAATGATACAAACTAGGATGTACTGGAAGAAAGAATATTTGTGCTTAGTGACTATCCTGAACTTCTCTAAGACAGAGGAAGGATATCCTGATGCTAAAAACAGAGAAAGGAAGAAAGATTTGCACATTAGCGACAGGAACAATGTGCTGATTGGAGAGATATTGGAACCCTGGGATACCTTCTGGGCTCCTGAAAAGGCGTGACAGAGGCGAGAAACGTAGGTCATGATGGCCTTCTCATCAGAGCGAGCCGTCCCAACAATGTCTGTCAAGAAAAGGTTTAAAGCATGTTGATTCAGTATATGAGATGGAAACACAGTCAAATGTAAAAACAGTGACAAAACGCGATGTAGCAGATATAAACAGTGATTGTGAATGGAACATTGAACCTCGTGACACACATTATTTTATAAATAGAGCAAAATATTTCTGATATAGCAGTTGGCCAGGAGAGTAATGGGTAATGTTAAAGAGTCTGTCAGCATTATTTTCTAATGTATAGTCAAGACATGGCTGTAATGGCGCTGCAATACTGATTAAATTGACACCTTTGGTGAGGAAATCGGCTTTGTGGTTCTTCTTTAATCACCATATGAGGTTTTGTGCTAATTAGATTTTGGTGTACAGGGGCTGGACTGTGCACGGGGTCTTCTCCTCCCGGTTTGTGATTCTTCAGCACTCTATCTGTCCCTGGTCTGTATGAAATCTTAACAGTGACCTGTCATTCCCAGACTGGAGGTTGTAGAGGGGCCGGGGAATCGCAGACAGGAAGGAGAAGACCCAGTACACAGTCCGGCCCCTGTACACCAAAATCTAGTTAGCAGAAAACTTCAAATGGTGATTAAACATGAACCATTTCTTCACCGAAGGTATCAGTGTAATCAGTATTACAGCTATGTCTTTACTGCAAATTACAAAATCGTGCCGACAGGTTCTCTTTTAAAGCGAACTACTGCAAACTTGTTGGGGTGGACAGAAGTCTAACGTATAACCTGAAACGTTGGCCTTTCTGTTGTCTCTTGTGTGAAGTCCTTTCTGTTCTATTTCATTCATCCTGTGCAGATCGTCAGTAGAATTTTTAACGCTGTTAAGAAATTAAACAGCCGGTCGAACACACGACAGTCGCTCCATTTGCTCTCTATGAGGCGAATAAAAAAAAGCCGAGCGGAAGCCCAATAGGGAATAGATGGAGCAGCGGGCGAGCACGAGTTTTGCTGCTTCATTCTAACAAGGACAAAAGTTCCCCATTGCGCCGATCCCTGCAGGTGCCAGCAGTCGATCCCCACCCATTCCTATCCCACCGATGGGTGACAACTTGTTTTCACAGGACAACCAATTTCACTGATGGAGGCATCGCCCCATGACCAGTCAGTTTCTTTTGGGGGCGATCCATCTAAGTGGGATTGACCACTGTGCATAACCTCCTTTTAAAAAAAAAAAAAAAAAAGGGTTTCACACAAGAGGGTATTCTCCGGGACTTTCAGGTACTTTTGGATCTTAGGTGGAAAAAAATTACATTCTTATTGAAACAGACATTAATGTTGATCATCTAGTCGTTCACAAACTGAGAAGATGAGATACACATAATGTCCCCCGGATACGAAGCATGCATTATGTCCTAAGGGACTGTGTGTGAATGTAGGTGTTTGTACATGTTCACACTGACATGATGCAGTCGCTACACATGATCTGACGCAACAGCTTAGAAATAAAAGCATTAGGAAGTCCTGAAGCAGAAAAGTCATAATAATCATGACGTCTTCACCTTGAGTGTCCTGATCCCATTAAACACAAACCTGCCGTGAGCAGAGAAGGGATTGCACCGGATTTTACGTAAACTTCAAGTACAAGCTTTAATTAGGCACCAATACTTTTGAGTGTGTACTTGTATACAGAAAGATTGATAGCTCACTCGTTGCGTGCACATAAAATAGAATTGTTCTCGGCAGCACATCTCTTTACACAGAACAATGTGCTGCCGAGAATGATGATTTTCAAACTCCAAAAACCTTTTCACCTGATGATTAAGAATTTTGCTCTGCGTTGGATGATTAGCAGCTGGTTTACATTGAATGATTATCAGGAAGCAAGTGTTCAAAGGAACTCTTGTTCCCAATAATTGGCTAGCGTAAATGCAACCCATGTTTAGTACATACATTTCTGTCCTATGCTGTTGTACAGTAGTACTAAACAATGTCACAAGGATAAAGAAAAAGAACAAGACAGGATTCAATATCGTTATGCCATTCAGGTTAAACACAAGATCAATAAAATGAAATATGTTATTGAAGCGATTTTTCAGAACCTTCCATTAAAGGGTTACTCTTTAAAAAAAAATAAAAAAATCAAGCTTTCCCCCTGCTGAGTACTGGTGTTACAGCAGTCCCACAGACAATGAATGGAGTGGAGCCTACGCATGTGCACCGCTGCTCCATTCACCACCTAGCCCTGGTCTTGGGGGTTTCCAAAGCCCAGATCTTGGGATCGTTGGGGTCCTAACAGTCATTCCCCCAGCAATCAGGGTGTCAACGGTGTGTCAGAGACTGCAGACAGTAGCACTGCATCTGGCTGCAGAAGGTCTCAGAGGTTGGCCTTGCAGACTATTGGCCACCTCTCCTGGCCTTAAAGGTGCCACCTGGGTCAGGGTGTTTATAACTCCCAATTTGCTGTTGGGAGTTGTGAGTGATATTTTCTATTTGCACTTCCCTATTGAGAATTAGAGCTGCAGCAGTCGGCTAGCGTACTTGTGGCGCCCCTAAGGGTTCAGTTGCCACAGAGGTACTGCACCTCCTCCTGAGGTGTGGTACCCCACCATCCAGGTAGGTTGGAGGCTCCTGACCATGCTCCAACACTTGCATCCCACACAACACAGTAGTTCAGCAAAGCCACATTGCGGCTCCCTGCTTGGAGTGTAGCAGAGCACCTTTGGTGGCTCCCTGCTTGGAACACTAATCGTGCTGGGAGGCGGGTGGAGTTAGAATACATAAAAGAGTGGGAAGGTTTAGGATTTCAGTCAGTCAGTGACTTGGATCTGCTGGCACGGGAAAGGAAAGAAGGAGAAAGACATTGAACAGAAACCTGATCTTCCATAAGAAGGAAAGACTAGTTCGGAACGTAGGAGTAAAAGGGAACAGAGGACGTGGGTTAGAGGAAGAACCCTGCCTAGAAGTTCTAAGCGCAAGGCCGGGGCCCGGTCCCTGAGGTTGTATGGACACTAATGGTTCTGCAGCAGACACTGGTGGAGTAGTGGGCTGGAAATGCACTACTCCCATCTCAGACTTGGGGGCACAACAGCAACATTGATAGTGAGCCGGGACTTAAGAAGCAAGGAGTCCCCTAAGCAGGCTACAGCTGTCTGCCGTACAAGGAAAGTTCTTGGGAACATCTGTCAGGAGGAACTCCAGTGTAACTCAGTACTAGGAGTACTTCACACTTAAAGGCGCTATAGAGGAGACGTTCAGAAAGGCACATGTTGGCGGAGTGTTGGAAGGGAGCATTCCATCTGGCCTGGAGGTTGACCGAGTCCCTGACCCGGAGGACACAGCACGGAGGCAGGCACCTGTGTGTACTACAGACTGTGAGTAAAGCTTTGGAAATACAAGCCCTGGTGTCCTCCATTCAACACACCTGGCACCGCTACATCTGGGTACCAGCTTCTACACTGCCTGTGCCTCTCTTCTACCCCTACATCTACACTGCCCTGGGACGACAGCTCCACCTGTGGGGAGCTTCACCATCTTGGCTGCAACACACCACCAGTCCCAGAGGATCTGCATGCAGCGTCGGCGTAACACCTCACTTGCCGAACACCACAGGTGGCGTCACAAACTATCATTCAATTAACTACATTCCACCATTTCAATTGCCCCATTACTTGGGCGCCCAGGGCCACGGACCTGGTCACCACCGCTGTGACACATCCCGCTGTGACTGGCCCGGTACCGAGTACCCCACAGCCCTGGGAGGGCGACCCTTACTCATTGGAGTTTGGAGGACGACTGTGTTTCTTGTTCCCCTTGTTTTGTGTATCCTAGCTGTCTTTAGTGTTAGTGGGGTTCAACCAGAATTTACCCCTTCTTTCCCTAAGCAGGTTCTATTTCTAGGGTTTGACAGGGACTAGGTTTCCTGCTCAGTGATACGTGCGGAACCCATTTAGGCTTTCTTAGGGAAGACAGGGTGAAGTTAGATCTGACTAGGGGGCCCCCCTTCCCCTTATCACTTTGTGTTGCACTTAGTCTGTCCTACACTGTGCGTGACACAGGGTATAACATTAATTTTTGTAAATAACACTTTAACGAGCTATTGTCAGGATACACTGATGTATTATTGGAGGAAGTGAGAATAAATAATAAAACAGTTTGTCCGTTCACCAATAGTCATCTGGGCAGTTCTGGCATGCTGAATAGTCATGGTGTCCTGGTGATACCATGCCAATGTTGCCTAGATTAAGATCCAACTCGTCTTCTGCAGTCAGAACAATCGAGGCTCTGTGGGCATGCCAACTACGAAGGCGACGTGTTTAGCCACCAGGGCAGCCAGGCTATGGGTGAGCATTGTATCTACCCCAAAAAGGTATCAGTAAAAAACAGCTCTGGGCACAAAACATAAGCTGTGACACAGCCCTCCAAAAGTTGAAAATATGGGTTACGGGTCTTAAAAAACGGCGACTAAAGCACATTTTTAGCTTTTTTTTTTTACAAATTTTTGAATTTTTCTCACCACTTAAACAAACAAACTATACATGTTTGATATTTGAGTAATTGTACTGACCCGGAGAATCATAATGGTCAGTCAGTTTTACCATGTAGTGAACGTAGTCCATTTAAAAAAAAAAATTGTGCAATTGCACTTTTTTTTTGCAATTTCAACACACTTGGAATTTTTTTCCTTGCTTGCCAGTGTATCACATGATAAAATTAATGGTATTATTCAAAAGTACAATTTGTCCTGCCAAAATCAAGCCCTCATATGACTATGTGGATGGAAAAAAAAAAAAAATGTACAGCTCAAGAAAGAGTGGGGGAAAAAAACGGAAAATAGCTGTTAAAGGTGAAGGTGTTAAAATAATCTCTGGAGACAGATTCTCAGGTAGATCTATGTCCATCCCATAGATCTTAACAGCTTATTTACATATTAAGAAAAACATTGATTTCTCTGGAATAAGACATCTGATCGCAGATATCAAGGTGTCATTTTATACAGCTTCCTATGACCTACATGCCCATATAGACGGTTTAGCAGGGTAGATCCTACTGACAAATTCCCTTTAAAGCCCTGCTAATGTGCTATACCAATATTTATCCCCGACCTTCAGCCTCTGGGAGAAATGAAGCTTTGGCAGTACTATACATTAGTGCATTTTAGGGTAATGTGGCAATAGTTTAGGACACCCTTATCAATCAATACTAGACTAAAGGTTTCTGACATCAGCACAAGTATAATGCCTGTTGAACATGTGTGATCCTGCACATGATGTTTTGTATACAGACTGCAAAGCTGTAACCTTCAGAGCCCAAGTGCAAAATATATACGAGGGTGAACATCTCAACCATCATGTCTTTCTTACAATAGTGGCGGTGTTCTCCTACTGCATAAGGATAGTGGCGGTGTTCTCCTACTGCATAAGGATAGTGGCGGTGTTCTCCTACTGCACAGGGGATGGCGAAATAATTCCGCAAAATCTGTGACTCCTATTGCTACGCTCCTGCCATGCAGGAAACACGGACATAATATATATTGGGCATAAAGTACCTTCAACGGAAATGTCTTGTATAGCAAAACGGAGGATAATGGTCAAAATCATTCCTTGGGCCATTTTAGCATTCCCATCGACAATTTCTGAAAATAAAAAAAAAAGAAACGTGAATAGAAGAAAGCGTCACTAGGCTCTAACTTTATAATACATGGCCCCAGGTATTCATTCAACTCTTTTTGAACCAGTAATGAAAAACTGAAGGTTGGAATTTGATTGATCGATGTGGACATAAAGTCCATTGTAAAGGATTTGTGCTGCATGATGTCCGCCGTATGCCATGGCTGGGTTTTAGAATATTCTGTGATTAAGTGCTTGTTTATAGGATATTTGGGGCTCACAATTGTCAGCCAACAGCTATTGCCTGTCTATCGCCATGTCATATTCCTATAGACCCAACATGGAGGAAGAGTCATAAACGTCAAATCTACCCTGACAATCCTATGATGTTATTCATTAGTATAGATAAGATCTTGTAACATTTCTCCAGGGAGTCTGCAAAAATAAAGATTACTGGTCCTCTCCAAAAGATTTCTGGTCTTCTCTCCCCGTAAAATCCCTTTCTCTTAGCCATTATTTGGGAACACAGCACCTTTCCTTGTTTGGGAGGGTGTTGGTTCTGTATTGCCGGAATAGTTGGGTGTTTGCGGCCCAGGTGTAGCCCGGTGAGGAGGAGTCCACCTTTTTTCTAAGATGCATTCTTAGTGTTGACCTCCAGGAGGCAGCACATTAACCCATGGTTCCTGTATCCCCCAATGAAGCGACTGAGAAAACCCCATGAGCAAATTAATGGGAATCCAGCAACCCACAATCATCACCCGTAATCAGTGTGATGCAATAAATTCACAGGTTCCATTTTCCAGGCATTATTGTACTTACCGACAAATATACCATGAAAAAAAAAAATTCTATCGGGTCATAAAACTTTATAATTTTACACAAATTACACACCCACTATACAGTAACGATCCATTGACCTGGCACATGGTTACAAAACATCACTTGCATCAGGCCCTGAATGCCCCTTGGGTGTCATTCAGATGCCAGTGATTTTTCTCGTACGCAGAAAAAAAACAAAATTTCATCAGAGTCCATTTTTAAAATCAGTTTAATCAGCGATTTACCTACATGAAGCAAACAAAAAAAAAATTGTAAAGGTTCTCCTGCCCACTTGTTAAAAACAGTCAGGAGACAAAGCACACTGATGCCATCTGTGATTCTTCATGGAGGACCCGTACACTTGTGTGGTTAATTTTGATAAAAAACGGACGAGTCACCGTGATTTTTTCCAGACTCACTGTCCACAAAAAAAAAAAAAACACGGACTTGTGAACAGCATTATAGAACCTGAACCCATTATAATCTGTGAAAATCCAGGACAGAACTTGTACATGACCAATGGACGTCTCAATAAGGTGTTAATTGGAGCAAGGCCAGGTAACACGGCTGTTTTCTCTCCATTTGAGAAAAACGGTCCGATCATGCCAATCAGACTCTGATCAATACGGGACACAATATTCTCGGCGATGGAGAAAAAAAAAGTTTCTCCACCTTTTCAATTATTGTATGTCAAATAAGTGAGGTCCGATTTTTTTTCACGGACCCACAGACTTCAATGGGCCAGTGCCATCTGATTCTTGGAGGGGAATTGTGCATGCCGCGACTTTTTACTCTGACCACTCGATCCAAGAAAATAATTGGACATGTGCACAGTCCCATAGAATAATATGGATACGAGTGCTATCTGTGAAAATCAGAAATGGAATTCGTCCGAACTAAACGAGCCCTAGAAGTGAGTGATTTCCCTAACTAGGCAGAGATGGTTGCTCTCCCGTCCTTCTCAGTTAACATTAATACAGATGTGATAGTTCTTAGAGACATGCATTTCATGTTTTTCAAGTCTTCAGGTAACATATGAATGACATCTGAGCCTAAGGGGCACATACACCATCAACAGTCATTGCCGCTATTCCTTCCCCCAGCCCATACACCGGCTGTAGGAGAAGGCTTCCATACTTAGACCATGAATGGACCATGAACACAATTGACGAGAAAAGGGGACCCAGACTCAGTGTGCAAAGAAGGTACCGTATATACTTGTGTATAAGTCGTGATTTTCAGCCCATTTTTTTTTTAGGCTGAAAGTCCCCCTCTCGGCTTATACATGAGTCATATACCTTGGGATCGGCGGGGGAGCAGGGGTGTCAGAGATCATACTTACCACTCCCCGGCGCGGTCTCTGCAGCACTCCCCTGCTTCTCCAAGGTCTCCCTTCCTGCCTTCGGCGGTCACATGGTACCGCTCATTAAACTCATGAATATGCGCATATTCATGAGTGTAATGAGTGGTATCACATGAACGCTAAAGGCAGGAAGGGAGACCATGGAGAAGCGGGGCTGCAGAGACCGCGCCAGGAGGGGGTAAGTATAGCGATATTCACCTGTTCGGGGTCCATCGCTGCTCACCGCTGTCTGCTGCGTCCTGTGTCAGTGACATTTAGGCAGCAGAGGGCGCGGTGACATGGTTAGTGCACGCTGCGCCCTCTGCTGGCTGAACAGTCACTGACACAGGAAGCGGCAGACAGCAGTGAGCATCGATGGACCCCGGATAGGTGAATATCTCAGGTGCCGGGTTCTGAGCAGGAGAGGTGAGTATGGCATTTTTTTGCAGCAGCAGCGGCATATGAGGGCATAATATATGAAGCATCTTATGGGGGCAGCATATGGGGGCATATTCTATGGGGCAGCATATGGGGGCATAGCCTATGGAGCAGCATATGGGGGCATAGTCTATGGAGCAGCATATGGGGGCATAGTCTATGGAGCAGCATATGGGGGCATAGTCTATGGGGTAGCATATGGATCATATCCTATTGAGCAGCATATGGGGCATAGTCTATGGAGCAGCATATGGGGCACATTCTATGGAGCAGCATATGGGGGCATATTCTATGGAGAAGCATATGGGGTATATTCTATGGGGCAGCATATGGAGGCAGCATATGGGGGCATATTCTATGGGACAGCATGAGGGCATATTCTATGGGGCAGCATATGGGGGCTTATTCTATGGGGCAGCATTTGTGGGCAAATTCTATGGAGCAGCATATGGGGGCATATCCTATGGGGCAGCATATGGGGGCATATTCTATGGGGCAGCATATGGAGGCAGCATATGGGGGCTTATTCTATGGGGCAGCATATGGGGGCATATTCTATGGAGCAGCATATGGGGGCATATTTTATGAAGCAACATATGAGGGCATATTCTATGGAGCAGCAACTGGGAGCATATTCTATGGAGCAGCAAATGGGGGCATATTCTATGGAGCAGCATATGGGGGAATATTCTATGGAGCAGCATATGGGGGAATATTCTATGGAGCACAATATGGGGCATATACTATGGAGCAGCATATGAGGGCACATTCTATGGAGCAGCATATGGGGGAATAGTCTATGGGGCAGCATATGGGGGCATATTATATGGGGCAGCATATGGGTGCATATTCTATGGGGCAGCATATGGGGCATATCCTATGGGGAAGCATATGGAGGCATAGTCTCTGAGGCAGCATATGTGGGCATAGTCTATGGGGCAGGATTTGGGGGCATAGTCTATGGGGCAGCATATGGGGCATATTCTCTGGGGCAGCATATGGGGGCATATTCTATGGAGCAGCATATGGGGTCATATTCTATGGGGCAGCATATGGGGGCATAATCTATGGAGCATCAAATGAGGGCATAATCTATGGAGCAGCAAATGAGGGCATAATCTATGGAGCATCTTATTGGGGCATAATTGATGGAGCATCTTATGGGGGCAGCCTATGGATGCATATTCTATGGGGGCAGCATATGGGGGCATAATCTATGGGGCAGCATATGGGGGCATAATCTATGGAGCAGCATATGGGGCATATTCTATGGGGCAGCATATGGGGTTATATTCTATGGGCAGCATATGGGGGCATAGTTTGTGCAGCATTTTATGAGGGCATAATCTATAGAGCATCTTATTGGGACATAATCTATGGAGCATCTTATGGAGTCATAATCTATGGAGCATCTTATGGGGGAATAATCTATGGAGCTTCTTATGTGGGTATAATCTGTGGAGCATCTTATGAGGCCATAACCTTTATGGAGCATTATATGGGGCATATTATACTATGGAGCATCTTATGGGGCATAATCTATGGATCATCTTATGGGGGCATTTTTAACCTTTGTGCAGCATTATATGGGGTGTATTTAGTATGGAGCATCTTATGGGGACCATCATGAACTGTATGGAGCATTATATGGGGCTCCTGATTCAATATGGACATTCAAGAACATTTAACCTACTGATGCCTCAATTAATTTTACTTTTATTGGTATCTATTTTTATTTTTGAAATTTACCAGTAGCTGCTGAATTTTCCGCCCTAGGCTTATACGCAAGTAAATAAGTTTTCCCAGTTTTTTGTGGCAAAATCAGAGGGGATCGGCTTATACACGAGTATTTACGGTAATTTATATAAAGGTGCAGTATATCAAATATTCTATCTTAAAATACCCCTTATTGACAGCAATACTGAGAAATGGACCTTATTGGATAAAATGAGGTCCCTTCCAACGCTACGATTCTATGATTCTTTGAGGCTGGACAGACATCTGACTGGGATGATTTAGCGAATCCTGCTTTGAGCAGGGGGTTGGACCAGATGGCCCAGGGGGTCCCTTCCAACTCTACGATTCTATGATTCTATGATTATGGACAATTGGAAAATCCAACATAAAACACAGTAAAAGACCCGACCGAAAGTCCAAAATAGTTCAGAATATTATCAATTTTTATTAAGTATAACAGATTAAAAATAATGTAATGTGGATTACATCTTAGTGAGCAATAATGTGAAGAAATGTTTAAAACAAAAATAGTGTCACAGACTCAACATGTGTATAGTGCAGAAAAAAAATCAATTAATGACTATATATCAAATGTGCAAAAAAAGCCATATGTTACAAGGAATCATCATTGGCAAAATAGTAAAGTGCAACAGTGCAAAAAGACACCACCGGGTGTCAGTGTATCCACATCACACAATGAACCGCCAGGAGTTAAGGTATATGAAAACAATTAGTCAGTACAAAATGCTAAAAATACCAAGTAACTTACAGAGTAAAGTAGAATGCTCCTGGTCTCCTGGATGGGCACACTACCTAACGTGCATTTCGGCACACTGCCTTTGTCAGGGGGTGAAGCCAAAAGGAGAGAGGTAGGTATAAATGTCATGCATAACCAATCACAGAAGAGAGGTGTGTTATAGACATATTCTATGGGGCAGCATATGGGGACAGCATATGGGGGCATATTGTATGGAGCGGCATAATGGGGCATAGTCTATGGGGCAGCATATGGGGTCATATTCTTTGGGGCAGCATATGGGGTCATATTCTATGGGGCAGCATATGGGGTCATATTCTATGGGGCAGCAAATGGGGGCATAATCTATGGAGCAGCATATGGGGCATAATCTATGGAGCAGCATATGGGGGAATAATCTATGGAGCATCATATCGGGCACAATCTATGGAGCATTTTATGGGGGCATAATCTATGGAGCATCTTGGGGCATAATCTGTGGAGCATCTTATGAGGGCGGCATATGGGGGCATATTCTATGGAGCAGCATACGGGGGCAGAGTCTATGGGGCAGCCTATGGGTGCAGCATATGGCAGCATTTTCTATGGAGCAGCATATGGGGGCATATTCTTTGGAGCAGCATATGGGGGCATAGTCTATGGAGCAGCATAAGGGGCATATTCTATGGGGCAGCATATGGGGGCATACTCTATGGGTCAGCATATGGAGGCATAATCTATAGAGCAGCATATGGGGGCATTGTCTATGGAGCAGCATATGGTGCATATTCTATGGAGAAGCATATGGGGGCATATTCTATTGAGCAGCATTTGGGGGCATATTCTATTGAGCAGCATATGGGGGCATATCTTATGGGGCAGCATAAAGAGCATATCCTATGGGGCAGCATATCCTATGTAGCAGCATATGGGGCATAATCTATGGAGTAGCACATGGGGGCATATTTTATGGAGCAGTATATGGGGTCTTATTCTATGGGGCAGCATATGGGGGCATAATCTATGGAACAGCATATGGGGGCATAATCTATGGAGCATCATATCGGG
Source organism: Dendrobates tinctorius (assembly GCF_039654945.1). Classification (NCBI taxonomy): domain Eukaryota; kingdom Metazoa; phylum Chordata; class Amphibia; order Anura; family Dendrobatidae; genus Dendrobates; species Dendrobates tinctorius. The sequence goes on along the minus strand of NW_027361853.1, from coordinate 4,948,244 downwards.
CATAATCTATGGAGCATTTTATGGGGGCATAATCTATGGAGCATCTTATTGGGGCATAGTCTATGGAGCTTCTTATGGGGGCATATTCTATGGATCAGCATAAGGGGGCAAATACATGGAGCAGCCTAAGGGGGCAGGATATGGCAGCATATTCTATGGAGAAGCAGATGGAGGCATATTCAATGGGGCAGCATATGGGCGCATATTCTATGGGGCAGCATATGGGGGCATAGTCTATGGAGCACAATATTGGGCATATTCTATGAGGCAGCATATGTGGTCATATTCTATGGATCAACATATGAGGGCACAATCTATGGAGCATCATATCGGGCATAATCTATGGAGCATTTTATTGGGGCATAATCTATGGAGCATCTTTTGTGGGCAGCATATGTGGATATATTCTATGGAGCAGCATATGGGGGCATATTCTATAGGGCAGCATATGGAGGCATAGTCTATTTAGCTGTATATGGGGCATATTCTATGAGGCAGCATTTGGGGGCACATTCTATGGAGCAGCATATGGGGGCATATTCTATGGGGCAGCATATGGGGGCATAATCTATGGAGCAGCATATGAGGGCATAATCTATGGTGCATCATATCGGGCATAATCTATGGAGCTTTTTATAGGGGCATAATCTATGGAGCACCTTATTGGGGCATAATCTATGGAGCATCTTATGGGGGCAGCATATGGGGGCATATTCTATGGGGCAGCATATGGGGGCATATTCTATTGAGCAGCATATGGGGGCATATTCTATGGGGCAGCATATGGGAGCAGCATAAAGGGGCATATTCTATGGTGCAGCATATGGGGGCATATTCTATGAAGCAGCATATGGGATCATATTCTATGGGGCAGAATATGGAGGCATAATCTATGGAGCAGCATATGAGGGCATAATCTATGGAGCAGCATATGAGGGAATAATGTATGGAGCATCATATCGGGAATAATTTATGGAGTATGGAGCTTTTTATAGGGGCATAATCTATGGAGCATCTTATTGGGGCATAATCTATGGAGCATCTTATGGGGCAGCATATTGGGGGCATATTCTATGGGGCAGCATATGGGGCATATTATATGGGGCAGCATATGGGGGCATATTCTATGGGGCAGCATATGGGGGCATATTCTATGGGGTAGCATATGGGGGCATAATCTATGGAACAGCATATGGGGGCATAATCTATGGAGCATCATATCGGGCATAATCTATGGAGCATTTTATGGGGGCATAATCTTTGGAGCATCTTATTGGGGCATAGTCTATGGAGCATCTTATGGGGGCATATTCTATGGAGCAGCATAAGGGGGCATATACATGGAGCAGCCTAAGGGGGCAGGATATGGCATCATATTCTATGGAGAAGCAGATGGAGGCATATTGTATGGAGCAGCATATGGGTGCATATTCTATGGGGCAGCATATGGGGGCATAGTCTATGGAGCACAATATTGGGCATATTCTATGAGGCAGCATATGGGGTCATATTCTATGGATCAACATATGAGGGCACAATCTATGGAGCATCATATCGGGCACAATCTATGGAGCATTTTATTGGGGCATAATCTATGGAGCATCTTTTGTGGGCAGCATATGTGGATATATTCTATGGAGCAGCATATGGGGGCATATTCTATAGGGCAGCATATGGAGGCATAGTCTATGGAGCTGTATATGGGGCATATTCTATGAGGCAGCATTTGGGGGCACATTCTATGGAGCAGCATATGGGGGCATATTCTATGGGGCAGCATATGGGGGCATAATCTATGGAGCAGCATATGAGGGCATAATCTATGGTGCATCATATCGGGCATAATCTATGGAGCTTTTTATAGGGGCATAATCTATGGAGCACCTTATTGGGGCATAATCTATGGAGCATCTTATGGGGGCAGCATATGGGGGAATATTCTATGGGGCAGCATATGGGGCATATTCTATTGAGCAGCATATGGGGGCATTTTCTATGGGGCAGCATATGGGAGCAGCATAAAGGGGCATATTCTATGGTGCAGCATATGGGGGCATATTCTATGGAGCAGCATATGGGATCATATTCTATGGGGCAGAATATGGAGGCATAATCTATGGAGCAGCATATGAAAGCATAATCTATGGAGCAGCATATGAGGGAATAATGTATGGAGCATCATATTGGGAATAATTTATGGAGTATGGAGCTTTTTATAGGGGCATAATCTATGGAGCATCTTATTGGGGCATAATCTATGGAGCATCTTATGGGGGCAGCATATTGGGGGCATATTCTATGGGGCAGCATATGGGGCATATTATATGGGGCAGCAAATGGGGGCATATTCTATGGGGCAGCATATGGGGGCATATTCTATGGAGCAGCATAAGGGGGCATATACATGGAGCAGCCTAAGGGGGCAGGATATGGCAGCATATTCTATGGAGAAGCAGATGGAGGCATATTCTATGGGGCAGCATATGGGCGCATATTCTATGGGGCAGCATATGGGGGCATAGTCTATGGAGCACAATATTGGGCATATTCTATGAGGCAGCATATGGGGTTATATTCTATGGATCAACATATGAGGGCACAATCTATGGAGCATCATATCGGGCATAATCTATGGAGCATTTTATTGGGGCATAATCTATGGAGCATCTTTTGTGGGCAGCATATGTGGATATATTCTATGGAGCAGCATATGGGGGCATATTCTATAGGGCAGCATATGGGGGCATAGTCTATGAAGCTGTATATGGGGCATATTCTATGGGGCAGCATATGGGGGCACATTCTATGGAGCAGCATATGGGGGCATATTCTATGGGGCAGCATATGGGGGCATAATCTATGGAGCAGCATATGAGGGCATAATCTATGGTGCATCATATCGGGCATAATCTATGGAGCTTTTTATAGGGGCATAATCTATGGACCACCATATTGGGGCATAATCTATGGAGCATCTTATGGGGGCAGCATATGGGGGCATATTCTATGGGGCAGCATATGGGGGCATATTCTATTGAGCAGCATATGGGGGCATATTCTATGGGGCAGCATATGGGAGCAGCATAAAGGGGCATATTCTATGGTGCAGCATATGGGGGCATATTCTATGGAGCAGCATATGGGATCATATTCTATGGGGCAGAATATGGAGGCATAATCTATGGAGCAGCATATGAGGGCATAATCTATGGAGCAGCATATGAGGGAATAATGTATGGAGCATCATATCAGGAATAATTTATGGAGTATGGAGCTTTTTATAGGGGCATAATCTATGGAGCATCTTATTGGGGCATAATCTATGGAGCATCTTATGAGGGCAGCATATTGGGGGCATATTCTATGGGGCAGCATATGGGGGCATATTCTATGGGGCAGCATATGGGGGCATATTCTATGGGGCAGCATATGGGGGCATATTCTATGGGGTAGCATATGGGGGCATAGTCTATGGAGCAGCATAAGGGGCATATTCTATCGGGCAGCATATGGGGGCATATTCTATGGGTCAGCATATGCAGGCATAGTCTATGGAGCAGCATATGGAGACATTGTCTATGTAGCAGCATATGGTGCATATTCTATGGAGAAGCATATGGGGGCTTATTCTACTGAGCAGCATATGGGGGCATATTCTATTGAGCAGCATATGGGGGCATATCTTATGGGGCAGCAAAAAGGGCATATCCTATGGGGCAACATATCCTATGTAGCAGCATATTGGGCATAATCTATGGAGTATCATATGGGGGCATATTTTATGGAGCAGTATATGGGGTCTTATTCTATGGGGCAGCATATGGGGGCATAATCTATGGAACAGCATATGGGGGCATATTCTATGGAGCATCATATCGGGCATAATCTATGGAGCATTTTATGGGGGCATAATCTATGGAGCATCTTATTGGGGCATAGTCTATGGAGCATCTTATGGGGGCATATTCTATGGAGCAGCATAAGGGGGCAGGATATGGCAGCATATTCTATGGAGAAGCAGATGGAGGCATATTCTATGGGCAGCATATGGGCGCATATTCTATGGGGCGGCATATGGGGTCATAGTCTATGGAGCACAATATTGGGCATATTCTATGAGGCAGCATATGGGGTCATATTCTATGGATCAACATATGAGGGCACAATCTATGGAGCATCATATCAGGCATAATCTATGGACCATTTTATTGGGGCATAATCTATGGAGCATCTTTTGTGGGCAGCATATGTGGATATATTCTATGGAGCAGCATATGGGGGCATATTCTATAGGGCAGCATATGGGGGCATAGTCTATGGAGCTGTATATGGGGCATATTCTATGGGGCAGCATATGGGGGCATAATCTATGGAGCAGCATATGAGGGCATAATCTATGGTGCATCATATCGGGCATAATCTATGGAGCTTTTTATAGGGGCATAATCTATGGAGCACCTAATTGGGGCATAATCTATGGAGCATCTTATGTGGGCAGCATATGGGGGCATATTCTATGTGGCAGCATATGGGTGCATATTCTATTGAGCAGCATATGGGGGCATATTCTATGGGGCAGCATATGGGAGCAGCATAAAGGGGCATATTCTATGGTGCAGCATATGGGGGCATATTCTATGGAGCAGCATATGGGATCATATTCTATGGGACAGAATATGGAGGCATAATCTATGGAGCAGCATATGAGGGCATAATCTATGGAGCAGCATATGAGGGAATAATGTATGGAGCATCATATCGGGAATAATTTATGGAGTATGGAGCTTTTTATAAGGGCATAATCTATGGAGCATCTTATTGGGGCATAATCTATGGAGCATCTTATGGGGGCAGCATATTGGGGGCATATTCTATGGGGCAGCATATGGGGGCATATTCTATGGGGCAGCATATGGGGGCATATTCTATGGGGCAGCATATGGTGCATATTCTATGGAGAAGCATATGGGGGCATATTCTATTGAGCAGCATATGGGGGCATATTCTATTGAGCAGCATATGGGGGCATATCTTATGGGGCAGCAAAAAGGGCATATCCTATGGGGCAGCATATCCTATGTAGCAGCATATGGGGCATAATCTATGGAGTAGCATATGGGGGCATATTTTATGGAGCAGTATATGGGGTCTTATTCTATGTGGCAGCATATGGGGGAATAATCTATGGAACAGCATATGGGGGCATAATCTATGGAGCATCAAATCGGGCATAATCCATGGAGCATTTTATGGGGGCATAATCTATGGAACATCTTATTGGGGCATAGTCTATGGATCATCTTATGGGGGCATATTCTATGGTGCAGCATATGGGGGCACATACATGGAGCAGCCTAAGGGGGCAGCAAATGGCAGCATATTCTATGGAGAAGCAGATGGAGGCATATTCTATGGGGCAGCATATGGGCGCATATTCTATGGGGCAGCATATGGGGTCATAGTCTATGGAGCACAATATTGGGCATATTCTATGAGGCAGCATATGGGGTCGTATTCTATGGATCAACATATGAGGGCACATTCTATGGAGGATCATATCGGGCATAATCTATGGAGCATTTTATTAGGACATAATCTATGGAGCATCTTTTGGGGGCACCATATGTGGACATATTCTATGGAGCAGCATATGGGGGCATGTTCTATAGGGCAGCATATGGGGGCATAGTCTACGGAGCAGCATATTGGGCATATTCTATGGGGCAGCATATGGGGGCATATTCTATGGGGCAGCATATGGGGCATAATCTATGGAGCAGCATATGAGGGCATAATCTATGGAGCATCATATCGGGCATAATCTATGGAGCTTTTTATAGGGGCATAATCTATGGAGCATCTTATTGGGGCATAATCTATGGAGCATCTTATGGGGGCAGCATATGGGGGCATATTCTATGGGGCAGCATATGGGGGCATATTCTATGGGGTAGCATATGGGAGTAGCATAAAGGGGCATATTCTATGGGGCAGCATATGGGGGCATATTCTGTGGGGAAGCATATGGGAGCATAGTTTATGGAGCAGCATATGGGGCATATACTATGGGGCAGCATATGAGGGCATATTCTATGGAGAAGCATATGAGGGCATATTCTATGGAGTAGCATATGGGGGCATATCCTATGGGGCAGCATATGGGGCCATATCCTATGGAGCAGCATATGGGGCATATTCTATGGAGCAGCAAATGGGGGCATATTCTATGGAGCAGCAAATGGGGGCATATTCTATGGAGAAGAATATAGGGGCATAGTCTAGGGGGGCATAATCTATGAGGCAGCATATGGGGCATATTCTATGGGGCAGCATATGGGGGCATAGTCTATGGAGCAGCATATGGGGGCATATTATTAAAAAATAGTGTCACAGACTCAACATGTGTATAGTTCAGAAAAAAATTAAAAAAAAAAGAAAAAAAAGTAATGACTATATATCAAATGTGCAAATAATGACTATTTATCAAATGTGCAAAAAAAAGCCATATGTTACAAGGAATCATCATTGGCAAAATAATAATGTGCAACAGTGCAAAGAGACTCTACCGGGTGTCAGTGTATCCATATCACAAAATGAACCGCCAGGAGTAAAGGTATATGAAAACAATTAGTCAGTACTAGAGTTGAGCGAAACGGGAGGAAAAATTTCAAAAGTCGCCGACTTTTGGCAAAGTCGGGTTTCATGAAACGAAACCCGACCCTAGGATGAGGTCGGCCACGAGGTCGGCGACTTACGCTCCAAAGTCGCGTTTCAAAAGTTTGTTTTGCGCTCTTTTTCAGCCAATCAGGATCCACGGACACTGTGGGTAACGTGATGACATAGGCAGGGGTCACCACCATCTTTCAGAAGGGCATGCAAGTGATTGGCTTGCTTTGGTGGGCGTCACAGGGGTTATAAAAGGGCGTGCACGCCGACCGCCATCTTACTTCTGCCGATCTTAGCATAGGGAGAGGTTGCTGATTCTGTAGGGAGGGCGTTAGGCAGGGAAGAAGAAAAAAAACTGCTTCTGCTGCTAGCGATTTTGCCTGTACAACACACCAGTCACTGTGTGTGCAGTGCAAGGGGAGGCTATATTGTGGTGGATCAGCGGTGTTGGTTGTTAGGCTGCCTTCTAAGGCTTCCTGACAGCTGCATTGCTGTTTACCCACTGCTCTGCAAACTGCTTTTTTAAAAGCAATCCCAATTTTTTTTTTTGTCCTGCTGAGGTACTGAGCGTGCATTTTTTCACACCATACAGCGTCAGTGGGCCTCACACAATCCAAAAGTGTCCAGTGTCCACTAGTGTCTGCAGAAATTCAAAATCTCCCTTATCCTGTAGTCCCTTTTTTCACACCTGTGCCATCGAGCCTGTGACATAGCGCTCTAATGTTCAGTGGGCCTCACACAATCCAAAAGTGTCCAGTGTCCACTAGTGTCTGCAGAAATTCAAAATCTCCCTTATCCTGTAGTCCCTTTTTTCACACCTGTGCCAACGAGCCTGTGACATAGCGCTCTGATATTCAGTGGGCCTCACACAATCCAAAAGTGTCCTGTGTCCACAAGTGTCTGCAGAAATTCAAAATCTCCCCTGTCCTATAGACACCTTGTACCTTGTTTTACATTACTATATAGTTTGTTGGATTTTGTCTACATTTCTACCAAAAATGAGGAAGGCTGGTGGAAGAGGCCGTGGAATTGGGCGGGGGTTGGCAGCTGGTAATGATGGTGTTGGTGGTGGATCTGATGGTAGTGGCAAGAGCAAAATAGGACCGAATGCAGGAGGTGTTGAGCCTGCGTCATCGTCTGGCTCCATAAGGCTTCGAAGGCTTAGTTTTCTAGGAGTTGGCAAACCGCTTTTAAAGCCAGAGCAACAGGAAAAAGTTTTGTCTTACATTGCTGACTCAGCGTCCAGCTCTATCGCCTCCTCTTCTGAAGTTGTAAAAAGTAAAAGCACTGAGTCGTCATTGGAGGCTCATGTTCGTGAACCACACCTTTCCTTGTGTCCTTCACCTCAACCAAGATTGAAGGATGACGCAGGCCATACTACTGATTACTCCATGGAGCTGTTTTCACATACCATGCCTGGATTATCAAGTGAAATGGTGAATTACCCAGGCCAAGATGAATCTGACATGGAGTGCACTGATGCACAGCCGCTGATAGATGATTCTGCTGGTACATTCACTCAGAGCACTACATTGTCCTCGCAGTGTACAGAGCCAGATTCTGACCCTGATGAGACTCAGGTGCCCCTTCCCGCACACTATACCACCATACACGGTGACACAGAGGAAGGTGCACATGACATTGAAGAGGAGGTGATGGATGACCCAGTTGTTGACCCAGATTGGCATCCATTGGGGGAAGAGGGTGCTGCTTCCAATAGCTCAGATGAGGAGCATCCACAGCAGACATCGGCATCGCAACAGCTGTTATCTGGCAGGCCCAGAGCACTCCAAAGACAGGTTCCAAAAATCAAAAGAGTTGCTGGACAGCTTGTCCAGAGGGTCAAAAGCTCACAGCGTGCTAGGTCGCAAAATGTCTGCCAAAGTAGGAAGAGTGCAGTGTGGCACTTTTTTGAACAAAATCCTCATGATCAGGCCAAGGTTATCTGTAAGAAGTGCGCAAAGACCTTTAGCCGAGGGAAAAATCTGAAAAATTTGAATACCAGTTGCATGCTTAGACATTTAACCAGCATGCACTTGCAAGCGTGGACACAACACCAAACCTCAAGTGCCACATGTGCAACTGATCACAAAGAAGGTAGTCAGCAATGCTACATTGTTTCCCCCACTGTAAGCCCACCGGTTAGCACAGCAGCAAATGTTGAGGTGTCGTTGCAAGGCCACAGCAGTCAGGGAATCCCACTGTTATATCAACGAAATACTGAATCTAGGCCATCAGAAAGAACACCAACTCCATCACCATCATCAACCCTCTCTCAGTCCGCCCTGTCCACCGCTACTTCCACCATATGCAGCTCTCAAGTCCAGCTCACCCTCCCAGACACTATGAGTAGGTCAAGAAAGTACTCAGTCTCTCATCCGCGTACGCTGGGTTTGAACGCCCACATTGCCAAACTAATCTCGTTTGAGATGATGCCCTATCGGTTGGTGGAAAGCGCAGCTTTCCGCGATCTCATGGCCTATGCAGTACCACGCTATGACCTACCCAGTCACCACTTCTTATCTCGCAAAGCCATCCCAGCCCTCCACCATCATGTAAAAGACCGCATTGTCCATGCACTCAAGCAGTCAGTGAGTGGAAAGGTGCACCTCACAACTGATGCATGGTCCAGTCGGCATGGCCAGGGCCGTTACGTGTCCATCACTGCGCACTGGGTTAATGTGGTGGATGCAGGGTCCACAGGGGACAGCGGTGGTGGGACAGTGCTGCCTAGCCCACGGTATAGGAAACAGTTAGCTGTAGGCGTTCGACCCTCCTCCTCCTCCTCCTCCAGAAGCGAAAGCTCGTCCACAGAGCGCAGTCGTACGAGCACTCCATCTGCAGCTGCCACTGTTGCACACGAGGTGTCCCCCTATCGAGCAGCTAGTGGAAAGCGTCAGCAGGCTGTGTTGCAGATGATGTGTTTGGGCGACAGACACACCGCCGAGGTGCTGGCCGAGTGCTTGAAGCGACAAACTGAGTCATGGCTGGGCAGTGTACATCTTGAGGCAGGCAAGGTAGTTAGTGATAACGGCCGTAATTTTGTGGCAGCCATAGCCCTTTCAAAACTCAGCCACATACCTTGCGTGACTCACATCTTGAACCTGGTGGTGCAGTGCTTCCTCAAAAATTATCCGGAGTTAACAGCCCTGCTCCAGAAGGTGCGAAGACTGTGCGCGCACATCCGCCGGTCGCCTGTACACTCCGTTCGTATGCAGAAGCTGCAGCGATTGCTCCACCTTCCCAACCACCACCTCATTATCGACATTGCAATAAGGTGGAACTCCAACCTGCACATGGTGGAGCGGCTGTGCGAGCAGAGGCAGGCCATAATGCATTTGTGGGAGGATACACGGCCAGGCACTTTGAGAGCAGACATGGAGTTGACAGGTGTGCAGTGGTCGAAGCTGAAAGACCTCTGTAAAGTCCTTCAGTGTTTTGAGGAATGCACACGGCTGGTAAGCGCAGACGACGCCATCCTAAGCATGAGCATCCCACTTATGCGTCTGCTCATGCAAAATTTGACGCACCTTAAGGAGCAGGCGTCTGCAGCCAATGTTGATGAGGAGGAAGAGGAGGAGGGAATCCTTGATGACATTCAGCCATTGTCTGCTCAGGGACCTCTCCTGGACGAGGTGGAGGAAGAAGAGGAGGAGGAGGATGATGATGGGGATGATTACTTAGGGGAGGAGGATGCATCTTGTGGGGCAAGTGAAAATGTTGGCGTGGCAAGGTTTGTGCGTGACTGGAGGGATGTGGATTTGCCAGAAAGTGCTCCTCCAACCAGCACTCGCAGTGCATCATTGACACCGGGAACATTGGCCCACATGTCAGATTATGCCTTGCAGATCCTAAAAAGGGACCCGCGCATTGCCAAAATGATGAACGATGACGAATACTGGTTGGCCAGCATCCTGGATCCACGCTATAAAGGCAAATTACAAAACATCATGCCACAGGAGAACCTTGACCTAATATTGGCTAATAAACAAGCAACTCTGGTAAATCGGTTGCTTGAGGCATTCCCAGCACACAGCAGCGGTGATGGTTCTCACACGAGCCGTACGGGCCGGGGGCAGCTTGGCAGAGGTGTTCATGGTGCATACAGCAGAAGTGGCGTTGGAGACAGGGGTTTCATGACAATGTTGTGGACTGATTTTTCAAGTACCGCTCACACAACTGGTAATACTGCATCGATGGAAAGTGACAGGAGACAGCAGTTGTCAACTATGGTTACAAACTACTTTTCCTCCCATATCGATGTTCTCCCACACAGGTCATTCCCCTTTGACTATTGGGCCGCTAAACTGGACACCTGGCCTGAATTGGCACAATATGCCTTACAGGAGCTCGCTTGCCCAGCTGCAAGTGTGCTATCGGAAAGAGTCTTCAGTGCAGCTGGATCAATCCTGACAGAAAAAAGGACCCGTCTGTCAACCCAAAATGTGGATGATCTAACCTTCATTAAAATGAACCATGCATGGGTTTCCAAGGATTTTGTCCCACCTTCCCCTGATGACACATAGGGTGACAGAAAAATGGCTTGCTTTGGTCCACCTCTTCCTGGGACTTGACCTATTTCGCCTTTTGCATCAGCTGAATGTCCAACATCAACATATGCCACTTTCTAAAACTCCCTAACTGTGCTGCCTCCCCCCCCATGGCCGGGGTCACCACCTAGCGCACGACACCGTGCTAGTGCCGTTGCCCTGGACAAGTGGGTAGGCAGACTCTTGGGCGCGGGCACTGGCACAGGGTCCCTCATAGTGCAATCAAGTGTCTCTGATGGTGGTGGTGCACACCCGCCGTCAGACACACCGCCGTACTATGAGGGGTCCAGTGCCAGTACCGACGCCCACGAGTGGGCACCCCTTGCTTGAGCAGGGCCCCAGCATTTGCAATCTTTACCTCTCCCTGCTCCTCCGCTGTGTAGTCTGGGCCGTCAAATCCATACTGGGCCTGACACCGTCTGAGCCTGCCTCCTGATGTATAGACATATATTTTGAATGTGTACGCTATCCATACATGTTATCCGGGGATACGGTACCCTTTCTCACCTTTGTGCAATCACGTGCAAGCCATACTGGGCCTAACACCGTCTGAGCCTCCCTCCTGATGTATAGACATATATTTTGAATGTGTACGCTATCCATACATGTTATCCGGGGATACGGTACCCTTTCTCACCTTTGTGCAATCACGTGCAAGCCATACTGGGCCTAACACCGTCTGAGCCTGCCTCCTGATGTATAGACATATATTTTGAATGTGTACGCTATCCATACATGTTATCCGGGGATACGGTACCCTTTCTCACCTTTGTGCAATCACGTGCAAGCCATACTGGGCCTAACACCGTCTGAGCCTGCCTCCTGATGTATAGACATATATTTTGAATGTGTACGCTATCCATACATGTTATCCGGGGATACGGTACCCTTTCTCACCTTTGTGCAATCACGTGCAATCCATACTGGGCCTAACACCGTCTGAGCCTGCCTCCTGATGTATAGACATATATTTTGAATGTGTACGCTATCCATACATGTTATCCGGGGATACGGTACCCTTTCTCACCTTTGTGCAATCACGTGTAATCCATACTGGGCGTGAGAACGGCTGGCAATCTGTTAAGCAAGCTACAGCACCTGTGGTTTGCACACGTAAGTTTTTCATTTTTTCAGGAATGACGGTTAGGCCTAATTCCGGAACTGCGGTTGACCTGCACTTACTGGGAAATCATCGTTCGCGGGTAATAATTGTAATAATCAGTGATCCCCATCACTAACGTTGTTCAGCGGGTTATCTGCACCTGTAAGCGACAAACGCTGGCCTTTTCAGTGTAGCGCACATGCAGCCACGGACATGTAAGGGCATGACACACCAGTTATTGGCCAATCTCATGTGCCAGAGCCTCACGTGTCCCTCTAGTAAGCCGGACTCGGACCGCGGGGCATGACGGAGTCTCGTTCGTTAACGGAATTAAGCTTGCAATGTGTGCATCTGTTCTGTAGCTGGCATGGTTGAGGTTTCCCAGGTGGAGTCGAATTTAACCGTAGGCTCCACTCCTGGTGGAGCCCTTCTGGACATTCCTTTAAGGTTCAGCTTTGCAACCATACTGCCCACGTAAAACAAACACTTTGCCTTCATGAATGCTGTTTGGAGGGTCATGACTCGTGGGAATAACGCCGCCCAATCAGTTAACCTGCTAGAGAGATCCTTCGTTGCTCCCAAGCATGACATCACACTCCCTAGGAGGAAGGTAATGCCACTGTGGCGACCGTACTCCTGGGGGCGACACAAGTGCACTGATGCCCAGCCACTGCTCGATGAATCTGCTGGTACATTGACCCAGACCACTACATTCCCCTCGCACGCTTCACGGCCTGAATCTGACCCTGATGAAACTCAGGTTACCCTTCCCATATACAGTTCCATCTTACACGGTGACAAAGAGGAAGCTGCAGATGAAAGTGCAGGTTCGGCCCACCGGCCATCAGACACACCACCGTACTATCAGGGGCCCTGTGCCAGTGTCGTCGCCAACGAGTGGGCCCCCCCTGCTTGCTCAGGATCACAGCACTTGCAAGGTTGAAATACTGTGCAGTGAGATGGAAGATGGGGACGACGAGGAGTCCAGACTAGTACAGGGATTCCCTAGCGAGGAGACTTATTTGATTGTTTTCAATGTTGGGACAGCAATTTTTGGGGAGCACTATACTCTGGAGAATGATAGATGGGGCCCACCATACACTGGAACATTCCAAAGGTGGACATCAGACACTGGAGCAGCATTTACAGGGCCCATTATACACTAGAGCATTAGAAATGGGGCCCATTATGTTTGGAGCATTATTTGGGCCCATAAGACAGTGGAGCTTCATCCATGGGGACCAACATATACTGTAGCATTATGTGGAGCTCATCATATACTGTTTCAAACATTATATGGGACCAATGATTCTGTATGGAGAAATAGATGGGCCACGTCATGAGATGTAAAAAGTGAAGTATTTTTCATTGTACTATACCGCTATTTCTCTGCCGTATCGGAGCATGATGAGTTGTGGTATGTGTTAAAGGGGCGCTCTTTCGCCCAGGGCACATGAAAACCTGGAGCCAGCCCTACCCCCCCACAACTTTAGCCAAATAACCCCCATTTTTCAGTGCGTAACTTGTATTATGAAGTTAATTAAGGTTGACAAGCTTAAGTATGAAGAATTGATGCTTTTGGCATTCAAATGGGCACTGTAGGTGTGTTTCCTGTCCTCCTCTCACTGCCGACTTTTATTCCCCATTGACTTACATTGGGTTTCGTGTTTCGGGACGACCCCGACTTTTCCCTATAATCGGCCGATCTTGCTCGACCCGACTTTTGGAAAAGTCGGGTTTCACGAAACGAAACTCGACCCTAAAAAAAAAAAAGTCGCTCAACTCTAGTCAGTACAAAATGCTAAAAATACAAAGTAACTTACAGAGTAAAGTAGAATGCTCCTGGTCTCCTGGATGGGCGCCCTACCTAACGCATGTTTTGTCACACTGCCTTTGTCAAGGGGTGGTGTCAAAAGGAGAGAAGTAGGTATAAATGTCATGCATAACCAATCACAGAAGAGAGGTGTGTTATAGGCATATTCTATGGGGCAGCATATGGGGGCATATTCTGTGGAGCAGCATATGGGGGCATATTCTGTGGGGCAGCATATTGGGGCATAGTCTATGGGGCAGCATATGTGGCATATTCTATGGAGCAGCATATGGGGCATAATCTATGGAGCAGCATATGGGGGCATAATCTATGGGGCAGCATATGAGGGCATAATCTATGGAGCATCATATCGAGAATAATCTATGGAGCTTTTTATAGGGGCATAATCTATGGAGCATCTTATTGGGACATAATATATGGAGCATCTTATGGGGGCATAATCTATGGAGCATCATATCGGGCATAATCTAAGAAGCACGTTTTGATTTTGTGGTCTCTTTTCTTCCTGGAACTAAGAATGTCAAGGCAGACGCCCTCTCTAGGAGTTTCTTTGCTGATTCTCCTGTGGTGACCAAGCCTGCTACCATCTTAGGCAAAGGGGTAGTTCTTTCTGCCATCTCGCCCGATTTGAGACTTGCTCTGCAAGAGTTCCAGGAGGACAAACCTGAGCGTTGTCCCAGTGGAAAGTTGTATGTTCCTGACCAGTAGAAGAAGAGAGTGATGTCTGAAGTTCATTGCTCTGCATTGGCTGGTCATCCTGGTATTTTTGGTACTAGAGATCTGGTGAGTCGCTCTTTTTGGTGGCCCACCTTGTCTCATGATGTCAGGAATTTTGTGCAGTCCTGTGGGACTTGCTCCCGGTCTAAATCTTGTTCTCGCTCTAGTGGGTTGTTGATGACTTTGCCGGTCCCCAGGAGGCCATGGACCCATATTTCAATGGATTTCATCTCTGATATGCCGGTCTCTCAAAGATTGACTGTTATTTGGGTGATTTGTGATAGGTTCTCTAAGAGGGTTCATCTTGTACCACTCCCTAAGTTGCCATCTTCCTCTGAGTTGGTGCCCCTGTTTTTGCAACAGGTGGTTCGCTTGCACGGGATTCCTGAGAACATTGTATCTGACAGAGGAGTTCAGTTTGTGTCTAAATTTTGGAGGACGTTCTGTTCCAAGTTGGGAATTCAGTTGTCCTTCTCCTCTGCTTTTCACCCTCAGACCAATGGGCAGACAGAGAGAACAAACCAGACCTTGGAGTCGTATTTGAGATGTTTTATTTCCGCTGATCAGGATGATTCGGTTTCATTTTTGCCCTTGGCCGAATTTGCTTTAAATAATAGAGCTAGTTCTGCCACTTTGATGTCACCTTTTTTTTGTAACTTTGGGTTTCATCCCCGATTTTCTTCAGGGCAGATGGAGCCTTCTGCCTGCCCAGGGGTTGACACTGTGGTGGAGAGAATGCACCAGATCTGGGACCAAGTGGTGGATAAGTTATCTCTCTCCCAGGAAAAGGCCCAGCGGTTTTCCAATCGACATAGGACCATTGGTCCCCAGTTTAAGATTGGTGATATGGTGTGGTTATCATCAAAAAATATTGCTATGAAGGTGGCTTCTCCTAAGTTTAAGCCTAGATTTATTGGACCTTACAAGATTTTGGAGATTATTAATCCGGTCTCTTTTCGTTTGGCTCTTCCTGTCACATTTAAGATCCATAATGTGTTCCATAAGTCCTTGTTGAAGAGGTTTGTTGAGCCAGTTGTGCCTGAGGTGGCACCTCCGGACCCTGTATTGGTTGAAGGTAACATGGAATATGAGGTAGAGAAAATTCTGGATTCCCGTCTGGCTAGACGGAGACTCCAGTATTTGGTTAAGTGGAAGGGTTATGGTCAGGAGGATAATTCCTGGGTCTCTGCCTCTGATATTCATGCCAAAAGATTGGTGCGTGCCTTTCATCGGGCTCACCCTGATCGCCCTGGTAGGGTTGTTGAGGGTTCGGTGACCCCTCCTCAAGGGGGGAGAACTGTTGTGAGTTCATTTTCCCCTCCGTCTCTGAGGCCTGGTGAACTCCCTATCCTAGTGAAGGAAGGTAGTGAGCCTGATTATCAGGCACCTGGGACTAATGAAGACGATTGGCTGAGTGGAGTCTCTGACTGGATATAAGGCTGCCTATGCCCTTTCTGCCCTGCGGGTGATTTCTCTGTGGACTCTTGGACACCAGTCTGATTCCTGCTCTCCTAAAGCTAAGTTTTCTGCTTTGTCATTTGCATTTAAGATTTGTTTTTGTTTTTCTTGCTTTTTGGATTTTGCCACTCCCTGCTGGAGTGTGCAGTATTCCTTTAGCTCTGTCCTCTGAAAATACCTGAGTGCTGATTTAGTTTTGAAGCTTAGTTGCTTCAGGGCCATTTTTATATCAGCTGGTTGGCTTTGTCTTTGATAGGGTTTTGGCAGATTGCAGACAGCAGCTTTCCTATCCGTTCCTATCTAGGTAGTTTTTGGGGCCCATCTTTGCTCACTCTGTCTTTCTGTCTGTGTAAGTGTTTCCATCTTGCTTCACCGTCATTATATGTGGGGGGCTGCCTATTGCTTTGGGGTCTGCTCTGGGGCAGTTAGATTTCCCCTTGCCTTCTTTAAGCCTATGTATCTCTCCGGCTGTGATCGAGGGGTCTAGGTCATCGTAGGAACTCCCCACGGCTACTGCTAGTTGTGTTGTTAGGTTCAGGGGTCTGCAATCTGATAGTTGCCAACTTCTCCGGTTTTCTGGACTTAGCTAGCATTTCTGTTTTTGCCTCCTGCGGTGACTCAATCATAACAGGGGGCATAATCTATGGAGCATCATATCGGGCATAATCTATGGAGCATTCTATGGGTGCATAATATAAAGAGCATCTTTTTTGCGGCATAATCTATGGAGCATCTTATTAGGGCAGCATATGGGGGCATATTCTATTGAGCAGCATATGGGGCATATTCTATGTGGCAGTATATGGGGGCATATTCTGTGAGGCAGCATATGGGGGCATAGTCTATGGAGCAGCATATGGGACATATACTATGGGGCAGCATATGGGGGCATATCCTATGGGGCAGCATATGGAGGCATATCCTATGCAGCAGCATAAGGGGGCATATTCTATGGAGCAGCATATGGGGGCATATTTTATGGAGCAACATATGAGGGCATATTCTATGGAGCAGCAACTGGGAGCATATTCTATGGAGCAGCAAATGGGGGCATATTCTATGGAGCAGCATATGGGGGAATATTCTATGGAGCAGCATATGGGGGAATATTCTATGGAGCAGAATATGGGGCATATACTATGGGGCAGCATATGAGGGCATATTCTATGGAGCAGCATATGGGGGAATAGTCTATGGGGCAGCATATGGGGGCATATTATATGGGGCAGCATATGGGGCATATCCTATGGGGCAGCATATGGAGGCATAGTCTCTGAGGCAGCATATGGGGGCATAGTCTTTGGGGCAGCATATGGGGCATATTCTCTGGGGCAGCATATGGGGGCAGATTCTATGGAGCAGCATATGGGGTCATTTTCTATGGGGCAGCATATGGGGGCAAAATCTATGGAGCAGCAAATGAGGGCATAATCTATGGGGCAGCATATGGGGGCATAATCTATGGAGCAGCATATGGGGCATATTCTATGGGGCAGCATATGGGGGCATATTCTATGGGGCAGCATATGGGGGTATATTCTATGGGCAGCATATGGGGGCATAGTTTGTGCAGCATTTTATGAGGGCATAATCTATAGAGCATCTTATTGGGACATAATCTATGGAGCATCTTATGGAGTCATAATCTATGGAGCATCTTATGGGGGAATAATCTATGGAGCTTCTTATGTGGGTATAATCTGTGGAGCATCTTATGAGGCCATAACCTTTATGGAGCATTATATGGGGCATATTATACTATGGAGCATCTTATGGGGCATAATCTATGGATCATCTTATGGGGGCATTTTTAACCTTTGTGCAGCATTATATGGGGTGTATTTAGTATGGAGCATCTTATGGGGACCATCATGAACTGTATGGAGCATTATATGGGGCTCCTGATTCAATATGGACATTCAAGAACATTTAACCTACTGATGCCTCAATTAATTTTACTTTTATTGGTATCTATTTTTATTTTTGAAATTTACCAGTAGCTGCTGAATTTTCCACCCTAGGCTTATACGCAAATAAATAAGTTTTCCCAGTTTTTTGTGGCAAAATCAGAGGGGATCGGCTTATACACGAGTATTTACGGTAATTTATATAAAGCTGCAGTATATCAAATATTCTATCTTAAAATACCCCTTATTGACAGCAATACTGAGAAATGGACCTTATTGGATAAAATGAAGTCCCTTCCAACTCTACGATTCTATGATTCTTTGAGGCTGGACAGACATCTGACTGGGATGATTTAGCGAATCCTGCTTTGAGCAGGGGGTTGGACCAGATGGCCCAGGGGGTCCCTTCCAACTCTACGATTCTATGATTCTATGATTATGGACAATTGGAAAATCCAACATAAAACACAGAAAAAGACCCGACCAAAAGTCCAAAATAGTTCAGAATATTATCAATTTTTATTAAGTATAATAGGTTAAAAATAATGTAATGTGGATTACATCTTAGTGAGCAATAATGTGAAGAAATGTTTAAAACAAAAATAGTGTCACAGACTCAACATGTGTATAGTGCAGAAAAAAAATCAATTAATGACTATGTATCAAATGTGCAAAAAAAGCCATATGTTACAAGGAATCATCATTGGCAAAATAGTAAAGTGCAACAGTGCAAAAAGACAACCGGGTGTCAGTGTATCCACATCACACAATGAACCGCCAGGAGTTAAGGTATATGAAAATAATTAGTCAGTACAAAATGCTAAAAATACCAAGTAACTTACAAAGTAAAGTAGAATGCTCCTGGTCTCCTGGATTGGCACACTACCTAATGTGCATTTCGGCACACTGCCTTTGTCAGGGGGTGAAGCCAAAAGGAGAGAGAGGTAGGTATAAATGTCATGCATAACCAATCACACGAGAGAGGTGTGTTATAGACATATTCTATGGGGCAGCATATGGGGGCATAGTCTATGGGGCAGCATATGGGGTCATATTCTTTAGGGCAGCATATGGGGTCATATTCTATGGGGCAGCATATGGGGGCATAATCTATGGAGCAGCATATGGGGCATAATCTATGGAGCAGCATATGGGGGAATAATCTATGGAGCATCATATCGGTCACAATCTATGGAGCATTTTATGGGGGCATAATCTATGGAGCATCTTATTGGGGCATAATCTATGTAGCATCTTATGAGGGCGGCATATGGGGGCATATTCTATGGAGCAGCATAAGGGGCAGAGTCTATGGGGCAGCCTATGGGTGCAGCATATGGCAGCATTTTCTATGGAGCAGTATAAGGGGCATATTCTACGGGGCAGCATATGGGGACATATTCTTTGGAGCAGCATATGGGGGCATAGTCTATGGAGCAGCATAAGGGGCATATTCTATGGGGCAGCATATGGGTGCATATTCTATGGGTCAGCATATGCAGGCATAGTCTATGGAGCAGCATATGGGGGCATTGTCTATGGAGCAGCATATGGTGCATATTCTATGGAGAAGCATATGGGGGCATATTCTATGGAGCAGCATATGGGGCATATTCTATTGAGCAGCATATGGGGGCATATCTTGTGGGGAGCATAAAGGGCATATCCTATGGGGCAGCATATCCTATGTAGCAGCATATGGGGCATAATCTATGGAGTAGCATATGGGGGCATATTTTATGGAGCAGTATATGGGGTCTTATTCTATGGGGCAGCATATGGGGACATAATCTATGGAACAGCATATGGGGGCATAATCTATGGAGCATCATATCGGGCATAATCTATGGAGCATTTTATGGGGGCATAATCTATGGAGCATCTTATTGGGGCATAGCCTATGGAGCATCTTATGGGGGCATATTCTATGGAGCAGCATAAGGGGGCATATACATGGAGCAGCCTAAGGGGGCAGCATACGGCAGCATATTCTATGGAGAAGCAGATGGAGGCATATTTTATGGGGCAGCATATGGGTGCATATTCTATGGGGCAGCATATGGGGGCATAGTCTATGGATCAACCTTTAGAGGGCACAATCTATGGAGCATCATATTGGGCATAATCTATGGAGCATTTTATTGGGTCATAATCTATGGAGCATCTTATTGGGGCATAGTCTATGGAGCAACTTATGTGGGCATATTCTATGGAGCAGCATAAGGGGGCATATACATGGAGCAGCCTAAGGGGGCAGTATATGGTAGCATAATCTATGGAGAAGCAGATGGAGGCATATTCTACAGAGAAGCACATGGAGGCATATTCTATGGTGCAGCATATGGGCGCATATTCTATGAGGCAGCATATGGGGTCATATTCTATGGATCAACATATGAGGGCACAATCTATGGAGCATCATATCGGGCATAATCTATGGAGCATTTTATTGGGGCATAATCTATGGAGCATCTTTTGTGGGCAGCATATGTGGACATATTCTATGGAGCAGCATATGGGGGCATATTCTATAGGGCAGCATATGGGGCATAGTCTATGGAGCTGTATATGGGGGCATATTCTATAGGGCAGCATATGGGGGCACATTCTATGGAGCAGCATATGGGGGCATATTCTATGGGGCAGCACATGGGGGCATAATCTAAGGAGCAGCATATGAGGGCATAATCTATGGAGCATCATATCGGGCACAATCTATGGAGCTTTTTATAGGGGCATAATCTATGGAGCAACTTATTGGGGCATAATCTATGGAGCATCTTATGGGGCAGCATATGGGGGCATATTCTATGGGGAAGCATATGGGGGCATATTCTATTGAGCAGCATATGGGGGCATATTCTATGGGGCAGCATATGGGAGCAGCATAAAGGGGCATATTCTATGGTGCAGCATGTGGAGGCATATTCTATGGAGCAGCATATGGGATCATATTCTATGGGGCAGAATATGGAGGCATAATCTATGGAGCAGCATATGAGGGCATAATCTATGGAGCAGCATATGAGGGAATAATGTATGGAGCATCATATCGGGAATAATTTATGGAGTATGGAGCTTTTTATAGGGGCATAATCTATGGAGCATCTTATTGGGGCATAATCTATGGAGCACCTTATGGGGGCAGCATATTGGGGGCATATTCTGTGGCTCAGCATATGGGGGCATATTCTATGGGGTATCATATGGGGGCATAGTCTATGGAGCAGCATAAGGGGATATTCTATGGGGCAGCATATGGGGGCATATTCTATGGGTCAGCATATGCAGGCATAGTCTATGGAGCAGCATATGGGGGCATTGTCTATGAAGCAGCATATGGTGCATATTCTATGGAGAAGCATATGGGGGCATATTCTATTGAGCAGCATATGGGGGCATATTCTATTGAGCAGCATATGGGGGCATATCTTATGGGGCAGCAAAAAGGGCATATCCTATGGGGCAGCATATCCTATGTAGCAGCATATGGGGCATAATCTATGGAGTAGCATATGTGGGCATATTTTATGGAGCAGAATATGGGGTCTTATTCTATGGGGCAGCATATGGGGGCATAATCTATGGAACAGCATATGGGGGCATAATCTATGGAGCATCATATCGGGCATAATCTATGGAGCATTTTATGGGGGCATAATCTATGGAGCATCTTATTGGGGCATAGTCAATGACGCATCTTATGGGGGCATATTCTATGGTTCAGCATATGGGGGCATATACATGGAGCAGCCTAAGGGGGCAGCATATGGCAGCATATTCTATGGAGAAGCAGATGGAGGCATATTCTATGGAGCAGCATATTGGTGCATATTCTATGGGGCAGCATATGGGGGCATAGTCTATGGAGCACAATATTGGGCATATTCTATGAGGCAGCATATGGGGTCATATTCTATGGATCAACATATGAGGGCACAATCTACGGAGCATCATATCGGGCATAATCTATGGAGCATTTTATTAGGGCATAATCTATGGAGCATCTTTTGGGGGCAGCATATATGGACATATTCTATGGAGCAGCATAAGGGGGTATAGTCTATAGGGCAGCATATGGGGGCATAGTCTATGGAGCTGTATATGGGGCATATTCTATGGGGCAGCATATGGGGGCACATTCTATGGAGCAGCACATGGGGGCATATTCTATGGGGCAGCATATGAGGGCATAATCTATGGAGCAGCATATGAGGGCATAATCTATGGAGCATCATATCGGGCATAATCTATGGAGCTTTTTATAGGGGCATAATCTATGGAGCATCTTATTGGGGCATAATCTATGGAGCATCTTATGGGGCAGCATATTGGGGCATATTCTATGGGGCAGCATATGGGAGCATATTCTATGGGGTAGCATATGGGAGCAGCATAAAGGGGCATATTCTATGGTGCAGCATATGGGGGCATATTCTACGGAGCAGCATATGGGGTCATATTCTATGGGGCAGAATATGGAGGCATAATCTATGGAGCAGCATATGAGGGCATAATGTATGGAGCATCATATCGGGAATAATCTATGGAGCTTTTTATAGGGGCATAATCTATGGAGCATCTTATTGGGGCATAATCTATGGAGCATCTTATGGGGGCAGCATATGGGGGCATATTCTATGGGGCAGCATATGGGGGCATAGTCTATGGTGCAGCATATGGGGCATATTATTAAAAAATAGTGTCACAGACTCAACATGTTTATAGCGCAGAAAAAAAATCAAGTAATGTCTATATATCAAATGTGCAAATAATGACTATATATCAAATGTGCAAAAAAAAGCCATATGTTACATGGAATCATCATTGGCAAAATAGTAAAGTGCAACAGTGCAAAGAGACTCTACCGGGTGTCAGTGTATCCACATCACAAAATGAACAGCCAGGAGTAAAGGTACTGTATAAGAAAACAATTAGTCAGTACAATATGCTGAAAACACCAAGTAGCTTACAGAGAAAAGTAGAATGCTCCTGGTCTCCTGGATGTGCTCCCTACATAACGCGTGTTTTGGCACACTGCCTTTGTCAGGGCGTGGTGCCAAAAGGAGAGAAGTAGGAATAAATGTCATGCATAACCAATCACAGAAGAGAGGTGTGTTATAGGCAAATTCTATGGGGCAGCATATGGGGGCATATTCTATGGAGCAGCATATGTGGGCATATTCTATGGGGCAGCATATTGGGGCATAGTTTATGGGGCAGCATATGTGGCATATTCTATGGAGCAGCATATGGGGTCATATTCTATGGGGCAGAATATGGGGGCATAATCTATGGAGCAGCATATGGGGGCATAATCTATGGAGCAGCATATGAGGACATAATCTATGGAGCATCATATCGGGAATAATCTATGGAGCTTTTTATAGGGGCATAATCTATGGAACATCTTATGGGGGCAGCATATGGCGGCATATTCTATGGAGCAGCATATGGGGGCATATTCTATGGGGCAGCATATGGGGCATATTCTATGGGGTAGCACATGGGGGCATATTCTATGGGGTAGCAAATGGGAGCATGTTCTATGGAGATGCCTATGGGGGCAGCATATTCAAAGGAGCAGCATATGGGGGCATATTCTATGAGACAGCATATGGGGGCATAGTCAATGGAGCAGCATATTGGGGGAATATTCTATGGATCAGCATATGGGGCATATTCTATGGGGCAGCATATGGGGGCATATTCAAAGGGGTAGCATATGGGGGCATGTTCTATGGAGCTGCCTATGGGGGCAGCATATGGCCGCATATTCTATGGAGCAGCATATGGGGCATAGTCTATGGACCAGCATATGGGGCATATTCTACGGGGCAGCATATGGCCGCATATTCTATGGAGCAGCATATGGGGCATAGTCTATGGACCAGCATATGGGGCATATTCTATGGGGCAGCATATGGGGGCATATTCTATGGAGCAGCATATGGGGGCATATCCTATGGGGCAGCATATGGGGGCATAGTCTATGGAGCTGCATATGGGGATTATTCTATGGGGCAGCATATGGGGCATAGTCTATGGGGTAGCATATGGGAGCATATTCTATGGAGCAGCATATGGGGGCATATTCTATGGGGCAGCGTCTATGGGGCATCATATGGGGGCATATTCTATGGGGCAGCATATGGTGCATATTTTATGAGGCAGCATATGGGGGCATATTCTATGGGGCATTATATGGGGGCATATTTTATTGGTCAGCATATGGGGGTATATTCTATGGGGCAGCATATGGGGCATAGTCTATAGAGCTGCATATGGGGCATATTCTATGGGGCAGCATATGGGGGGCATATTCTATGGAACAGCATATGGGGGCATATTCCATGGGGCAGCATATGGGGGGCATATTCTATGGAACAGCATATGGGGGCATATTCTATGGGGCAGCATATGGGGGAATAATCTATGGAGCAGTATATGAGGGCATAATCTATGGAGCATCATACCGGGCATAATCTATGGAGCATTCTATGGGGGCATAATCTAAGAAGCATCTTATTGCGGCATAATCTATGGACAATCTTATTAGAGCAGCATATGGGGGCATATTCTATTGAGCAGCATATGGGGCATACTCTATGGGGCAGCATATGTGAGTAGCCTAAGGGGGCATATTCTATGGTGCAGCATATGGGGGCATAGTCTATGGAGCAGCATATGGGGCTTGTTCTATTGAACAGCATATGGGGGCATATTCTATGGGGCATCAAATGGGGGCATATTCTATAGGGCAGCATATGGGGGCATATTCTATGGGGCAGCATATGGCGGCATATTCTATGGAGCAGCATATGGGGTATATTCTATTGAGCAGCATATGGAAGATAGTCTATGGGGCAGCATATGAGGGCAGATTCTATGGGGCAGCATATGGGGGCAGCATATGGGGGCATATTCTATGAGCAGCATATCGGGGCTTATTCTATGGAGCAGCATATGGGTGCATATTCTGTGAGGCAGCATATGAGGGCATAGTCTATGGAGCAGCATATGGGGCATATACTATGGGGCAGCATATGAGGGCATATTCTATGGAGCAGATTTTGGGGGCATATCCTTTGGGGCAGCATATGGGGGCATATCCTATGGGGCAGCATATGGAGGCATATCCTATGGAGTAGCATATGGGGCATATACTATGGAGCAGCATATGGGGGCATATCCTATGGAGCAGCAAATGGGGGCATACTCTATGGAGCAGTAAATGGGGGCATATTCTATGGAGCAGCATATGGGGGGATATTCTTTGTGGCAGCATATAGGGGCATATTCTATGTTGCAGCATATGGGGCATATCCTATGGGCCAGCATATGGAGGCATAGTCTCTGGGGCAGCATATGGGGGTATGGTCTGTGGGGCAGCATATGGGGGCATATTCTATGGGGCAGCATATGGGGGCATATTCTATGGAGCAGCATATGGGGTCATATTCTATGGGGCAGCATATGGGAGCATAATCTATGGAGCATCTTATTTCCGCATAATCTATGGAGAATCTTATTAGGGCAGCATATGGGGGCATATTCTATTGAGCAGCATATGGGGGCATATTCTATGGGGCAGCAAATGGGGGTATATTCTATGGGGCAGCATATGGGGGCATATTCTATGGAGCAGCATATGGGGGCATATTCTACGGGGCAGCATATGGGGGCATATTCTATGGAGCAGCATATGGGGGCATATTCTATGGAGCAGCATATGGGGGTATATTCTATTGAGCAGCATATGGAACATAGTCTATTTGGCAGCATATGGGGGCAGAATCTATGGGGCAGCATATGGGGGCAGATTCTATGGGGCAGCATATGGGGGCATATCCTATGGAGCAGCATATCGGGGCTTATTCTATGGAGCAGCATATGGGGGCATATTCTGTGAGGGAGCATATGGGAGCATAGTCTATGGAGCAGCATATGGGGCATATACTATGGGGCAGCATATGAGGGCATATTCTATGGAGCAGATTATGGGGGCATATCCTTTGGGGCAGCATATGGGGGCATATCCTATGGGGCAGCATATGGAGGCATATCCTATGGAGCAGCATATGGGGCATATTCTATGGAGCAGCAAATGGAGGCATATTCTATGGAGCAGCATATGGGGGAATATCATATGTGGCAGTATATGGGGGGCATATCCTATGGGGCAGCATAAGGGGGCGTATTCTATAGAGCAGCATATGGGGGCATATTTTATGAAGCAGCATATGAGGGCATATTCTATGGAGCAGCAACTGGGGGCATATTCTATGGAGCAGCAAATGGGGGCATATTCTATGGAGCAGCATATGGGGGAATATTCTATGGAGCAGCATATGGGGGAATATTCTATGGAGCAGCATATGGGGGCATAGCCTATGGGGCAGCATATGAGGGCATATTCTATGGAGCAGCATATGGGGGAATATCCTATGGGGCAGCATATGGGGGCATAGTCTATGGGGCAGCATATGGGGGCATATTCTATGGGGCAGCATATGGGGGCATATTCTGTGGGGCAGCATATGGGGCATATCCTATGGGGCAGCATATGGAGGCATAGTCTCTGGGGCAGCATATGGGGGCATGGTCTGTGGGCAGCATATGGGGGCATATTCTATGGGGCAGCATATGGGGGAATATTCTATGGAGCATCATATGGGGTCATATTCTATGGGGCAGCATATGGGAGCATAATCTAAGGAGAATCTTATTGCGGCATAATCTATGGAGAATCTTATTAGGGCAGCATATGGGGGCATATTCTATTGAGCAGCATATGGGGGCATATTCTATGGGGCAGCATATGGGAGCAGCATAAGGGAGCATATTATATATTGCAGAAAATGGGGGCATATTCTGTGGGGCAGCATATGGGGGCATAGTCTATGGAGCAGCATATGGGGGCATATTCTATGGGGAAGCAAATGGGGCATATTCTATGGGGCAGTATATGGGGGCATATTCTATGGAGCAGCATATGGGGGTATAGTCTGTTGAGCAGCATATGGAACATAGTCTATGGGGCAGCATAAGGGGGCAGATTCTATGGTGCAGCATATGGGGCCATATCCTATGGGGCAGCATATGGGGGCATATTCTGTGTGGCAGCATATGGGGGCATATCCTATGGGGCAGCATATGGGGGATATCCTATGGGGGAGCATATGGTGGCATATATTATGGAGCAGCATATGGCGGCATATCCTATGGGGTAACTTATTGGGGCATATACTATGCGGCAGCATATGGGGGAATATCCTATGGAGCACCATATAGGGGCATATTCTATGGAGCAGCATATGGTGGCATATCCTATGGGGCAGCATATGGGGGCATATTCTATGGGGCAGCATATGTGGGCATATTCTATGGAGCTGCCTATGGGGACAGCATATGGCGGCATATTATATGGAGCAGCATATGGGGGCATATTCTATGGAGCAGCATATGGGGGAATATTCTATGGAGCAGCATATGGGGGCATATTCTATGGGGCAGCAAATGGGGGCATATCCTATGGGGCAGCATATGGAGGCATATCCTATGGAGCAGCATATGGGGCATATTCTATGGAGCAGCATATGGGGGCATATTCTATGGAGCAGCAAATGGGGGCATATTCTATAAGGCAGCAAATGGAGGCATATTCTATGGAGCAGCATATGGGGGAATATCATATGTGGCAGTATATGGGGGGCATATCCTATGGGGCAGCATAAGGGGGCGTATTCTATAGAGCAGCATATGGGGGCATATTTTATGAAGCAGCATATGAGGGCATATTCTATGGAGCAGCAACTGGGGGCATATTCTATGGAGCAGCAAATGGGGGCATATTCTATGGAGCAGCATATGGGGGAATATTTTATGGAGCAGCATATGGGGTAATATTCTATGGAGCAGCATATGGGGGCATAGCCTATGGGGCAGCATATGAGGGCATATTCTATGGAGCAGCATATGGGTGAATATCCTATGGGGCAGCATATGGTGGCTTAGTCTATGGGGCAGCATATGGGGGCATATTCTATGGGGCAGCATATGGGAGCATATTCTATGGGGCAGCATATGGGGCATATCCTATGGGGCAGCATATGGAGGCATAGTCTCTGGGGCAGCATATGGGGGCATGGTCTGTGGGCAGCATATGGGGGCATATTCTATGGGGCAGCATATGGGGGCATATTCTATGGAGCATCATATGGGGTCATATTCTATGGGGCAGCATATGGGAGCATAATCTAAGGAGAATCTTATTGCGGCATAATCTATGGAGAATCTTATTAGGGCAGCATATGGGGGCATATTCTATTGAGCAGCATATGGGGGCATATTCTATGAGGCAGCATATGGGAGCAGCATAAGGGAGCATATTCTATGGTGCAGCAAATGGGGGCATATTCTATGGAGCAGCATATGGGGGCATATTCTGTGAGGCAGCATATGGGGGCATATCCTATGGGGCAGCATATGGGGGATATCCTATGGGGGAGCATATGGTGGCATATATTATGGAGCAGCATATGGCGGCATATCCTATGGGGAAACTTATTGGGGCATATCCTATGCGGCAGCATATGGGGGCATATCCTATGGAGCACCATATAGGGGCATATTCTATGGAGCAGCATATGGTGGCATATCCTATGGGGCAGCATATGGGGGCATATTCTATGGGGCAGCATATGTGGGCATATTCTATGGAGCTGCCTATGGGGACAGCATATGGCGGCATATTCTATGGAGCAGCATATGGGGGCATATTCTATGGAGCAGCATATGGGGGAATATTCTATGGAGCAGCATATGGGGCATATTCTATGGGGCAGCATATGGGGGCATGTTCTATGGGGCAGCATATGGGGGCATATTCTACGGAGCTGCAAATGGGGGCATATTCTATGGAGCAGCAAATGGGGGCATATTCTATGGAGCAGCAAATGGGGGCATGTTCTATGGAGAAGAATATAGGGGCATAGTCTATGGGGGCATACTCTATGAGGCAGCATATGGGGGCATATTCTATGGGGCAGCATATGGGGGCATAGTCTATGGAGCAGCATATGGGGCATATTATTAAAAAATAGTGTCACAGACTCAACATGTTTATAGTGCAGAAAAAAAATCAAGTAATGAATATATATCAAATGTGCAAATAATGACTATATATCAAATGTGCAAAAAAAAGCCATATGTTACAAGGAATCATCATTGACAAAATAGTAAAGTGCAACAGTGCAAAGAGACTCTACCGGGTGTCAGTGTATCCACATCACAAAATGAACAGCCAGGAGTAAAGGTATATGAAAACAATTAGTCAGTACAATATGCTAAAAACACCAAGTAGCTTACAGAGTAAAGTAGAATGCTCCTGGTCTCCTGGATGGGCTTTCTACCTAACGCGTGTTTTGGCGCACTGCCTTTGTCAGGGCGTGGTGCCAAAAGGAGAGAAGTAGGAATAAATGTCATGCATAACCAATCACAGAAGAGAGGTGTGTTATAAGCAAATTCTATGGGGCAGCATATGGGAGCATATTCTATGGAGCAGCATATGCGGGCATATTCTATGGGGCAGCATATTGGGGCATAGTCTATGGGGCAGCATATGTGGCATATTCTATGGAGCAGCATATGGGGTCATATTCTATGGGGCAGAATATGGGGGCATAATCTATGGAGCAGCATATGGGGGCATAATCTATGGAGAAGCATATGAGGATATAATCTATGGAGCATCATATAGGGAATAATCTATGGAGCTTTTTATAGGGGCATAATCTATGGAGCATCTTATGGGGGCAGCATATGGCGGCATATTCTATGGAGCAGCATATGGGGGCATATTCTATGGGGCAGCATATGGGGCATATTCTATGGGGTAGCACATGGGGGCATATTCTATGGGGTAGCAAATGAGAGCATTTTCTATGGAGATGCCTATGGGGGCAGCATATTCTAAGGAGCAGCATATGGGGGCATATTCTATGAGACAGCATATGGGGGCATAGTCAATGGAGCAGCATATTGGGGGAATATTCTATGGATCAGCATATGGGGCATATTCCATGGGGCAGCATATGGGGGCATATTCAATGGGGTAGCATATGGGGGCATGTTCTATTGAGCTGCCTATGGGGGCAGCATATGGCCGCATATTCTATGGAGCAGCATATGGGGCATAGTCTATGGACCAGCATATGGGGCATATTCTATGGGGCAGCATATGGGGGCATATTCTATGGAGCAGCATATGGGGGCATATCCTATGGGGCAGCATATGGGGGCATAGTCTATGGAGCTGCATATGGGGATTATTCTATGGGGCAGCATATGGGGCATAGTCTATGGGGCAGCATATGGGAGCATATTCTATGGAGCAGCATATGGGGGCATATTCTATGGGGCAGCTTCTATGGGGCATCATATGGGGGCATATTCTATGGGGCAGCATATGGGGCATATTTTATGAGGCAGCATATGGGGGCATATTCTATGGGGCATTATATGGGGGCATATGTTATGGGTCAGCATATGGGGGTATATTCTATGGGGCAGCATATGGGGGCATAGTCTATAGAGCAGCATATGGGGCATATTCTATGGGGCAGCATATGGGGGGCATATTCTATGGAGCAGCATATGGGGGCATATTCTATGGGGCAGCATATGGGGGCATAATCTATGGAGCATCATACCGGGCATAATCTATGGAGCATTCTATGGGGGCATAATCTAAGAAGCATCTTATTGCGGCATAATCTATGGAGAATCTTATTAGAGCAGCATATGGGGGCATATTCTATTGAGCAGCACATGGGGGCATATTCTATGGGGCAGCATATGTGAGCAGCCTAAGGGGGCATATTCTATGGTGCAGCATATGGGGGCATAGTCTATGGAGCAGCATATGGGGCTTATTCTATTGAACAGCATATGGGGGCATATTCTATGGGGCATCAAATGGGGGCATATTCTATAGGGCAGAATATGGGGGGCATATTCTATGGAGCAGCATATGGGGGTATATTCTATGGGGCAGCATATGGGGGCATATTCTATGGGGCAGCATATGGGGGCATATTCTATGGAGCAGCATATGGGGGTATATTCTATTGAGCAGCATATGTAACATAGTCTATGGGGCAGCTTATGAGAGCAGATTTTATGGGTCAGCATATGGGGGCATATCCTATGGGGCAGCATATGGGGGCATATTCTATGAGCAGCATATCGGGGCTTATTCTATGGAGCAGCATATGGGTACATATTCTATGGAGCAGCATATGGGGGCATATTCTATGGAGCAGCATATGGGGGCATATTCTATGGAGCAGCAAATGGAGGCATATTCTATGGAGCAGCATATGGGGGAATATCATATGTGGCAGTATATGGGGGCATATCCTATGGGGCAGCAAAAGGGGGCGTATTCTATAGAGCAGCATATGGGGGCATATTTTATGGAGCAGCATATGAGGGCATATTCTATGGAGCAGCAACTGGGGGCATATTCTATGGAGCAGCAAATGGAGGCATATTCTATGGAGCAGCATATGGGGGAATATTCTATGGAGCAGCATATGGGGGCATAGCCTATGGGGCAGCATATGAGGGCATATTCCATGGAGCAGCATATGGGGGAATATCCTATGGGGCAGCATATGGGGGCATAGTCTATGGGGCAGCATATGGGGGCATATTCTATGGGGCAGCATATGGGGGCATATTCTATGGGGCAGCATATGGGGCATATCCTATGGGGCAGCATATGGAGCCATAGTCTCTGGAGCAGCATATGGGGGCATGGTTTGTCGGCAGCATATGGGGGCATATTCTATGGGGCAGCATATGGGGCATATTCTATGGAGCAGCATATGGGGTCATATTCTATGGGGCAGCATATGGGAGCATAATCTAAGGAGCATCTTATTGCGGCATAATCTATGGAGAATCTTATTAGGGCAGCATATGGGGGCATATTCTATTGAGCAGCATATGGGGGCATATTCTATGGGGCAGCATATGGGAGCAGCATAAGGGAGCATATTCTATGGTGCAGCATATGGGGGCATATTCTGTGGGGCAGCATATGGGGGCTTAGTCTATGGAGCAGCATATGGGGCTTATTCTATGGAGCAGCATATGGGGGCATATTCTATGGGGCAGCAAATGGGGAATATTCTATGGGGTAGTATATGGAGGCATATTCTATGGAGCAGCATATGGGGGAATATTCTATGGGGCAGCATATGGGGGCATATTCAATGGGGCAGCATATGGGGGCATATTCTATGGAGCAGCATATGGGGGTATAGTCTATTGAGCAGCATATGGAACATAGTCTATGGGGAAGCATATGGGGGCAGATTCTATGGGGCAGCATATGGGGCCATATCCTATGGGGCAGCATATGGGGGCATATTCTGTGAGGCAGCATATGGGGGCATATCCTATGGGGCAGCATATGGGGGCATATCCTATGGGGCAGCATATGGGGGCATATTCTGTGAGGCAGCATATGGGGGCATATCCTATGGGGCAGCATATGGGGGCATATTCTATGGGGCAGCATATGGGGGATATCCTATGGGGGAGCATATGGCGGCATATATTATGGAGCAGCATATGGCGGCATATCCTATGGGGAAACTTATTGGGGCATATCCTATGGGGCAGCATATGGGGGCATATCCTATGGAGCACCATATAGGGGCATATTCTATGGAGCAGCATATGGTGGCATAACCTATGGGGCAGCATATGGGGGCATATTCTATGGAGCAACATATGGGGGCATATTTTATGGGGCAGCAGTGGTGGAATAATCTATGGGGCAGCATATGGGGGCATAGTCTATGGGGCAGCATATGTGGCATATTCTATGGAGCAGCATATGCGGGCATATTCTGTGGGGCAGTATATGGCGGCAGCATAAGGGGGCATATTCTATGGAGCAGCATATGGGGGCATATTCTATGGGGCAGCATATGGGGGCATATTTTATGGGGTAGCATATGGGGGCATAGTCTATGGAGAAGCATATGGGGGGGCATATTCTATGGAGCAGCATATAGGGGCATATCCTATGGGGCAGCATATGGGGGCATATCCTATGGGGCAGCATATGGGAGCATTTCCTATGGAGAAGCATATGGGGCATATTCTATGGAGCAGCATATGGGGGTATATTCTATTGAGCAGCATATGGAACATAGTCTATTTGGCAGCATATGGGGGCAGATTCTTTGGGGCAGCATATGGGGGCAGATTCTATGGGGCAGCACATGGGGGCATATCCTATGGAGCAGCATATCGGGGCTTATTCTACGGAGCAGCATATGGGGGCATATTCTGTGAGGGAGCATATGGGAACATAGTCTATGGAGCAGCATATGGGGCATATACTATGGGGCAGCATATGAGGGAATATTCTATGGAGCAGATTATGGGGGCATATCCTTTGGGGCAGCATATGGGGGCATATCCTATGGGGCAGCATATGGAGGCATATCCTATGGAGCAGCATATGGGGCATATTCTATGGAGCAGCAAATGGAGGCATATTCTATGGAGCAGCATATGGGGGAATATCATATGTGGCAGTATATGGGGGGCATATCATATGGGGCAGCATAAGGGGGCGTATTCTATAGAGCAGCATATGGGGGCATATTTTATGAAGCAGCATATGAGGGCATATTCTATGGAGCAGCAACTGGGGGCATATTCTATGGAGCAGCAAATGGGGGCATATTCTATGGAGCAGCATATGGGGGAATATTCTATGGAGCAGCATATTGGGGAATATTCTATGGAGCAGCATATGGGGGCATAGCCTATGGGGCAGCATATGAGGGCATATTCTATGGAGCAGCATATGGGGGAATATCCTATGGGGCAGCATATGGGGGCATAGTCTATGGGGCAGCATATGGGGGCATATTCTATGGGGCAGCATATGGGGGCATATTCTGTGGGGCAGCATATGGGGCATATCCTATGGGGCAGCATATGGAGGCATAGTCTCTGGGGCAGCATATGGGGGCATGGTCTGTGGGCAGCATATGGGGGCATATTCTATGGGGCAGCATATGGGGGCATATTCTATGGAGCATCATATGGGGTCATATTCTATGGGGCAGCATATGGGAGCATAATCTAAGGAGAATCTTATTGCGGCATAATCTATGGAGAATCTTATTAGGGCAGCATATGGGGGCATATTCTATTGAGCAGCATATGGGGGCATATTCTATGGGGCAGCATATGGGAGCAACATAAGGGAGCATATTCTATGGTGCAGCAAATGGGGGCATATTCTGTGGGGCAGCATATGGGGGCATAGTCTATGGAGCAGCAGATGGGGGCATATTCTATGGGGCAGCAAATGGGGCATATTCTATGGTGCAGTATATGGGGGCATATTCTATGGAGCAGCATATGGGGGTATAGTCTGTTGAGCAGCATATGGAACATAGTCTATGGGGCAGCATATGGGGGCAGATTCTATGGTGCAGCATATGGGGCCATATCCTATGGGGCAGCATATGGGGGCATATTCTGTGTGGCAGCATATGGGGGCATATCCTATGGGGCAGCATATGGGGGATATCCTATGGGGGAGCATATGGTGGAATATATTATGGAGCAGCATATGGCGGCATATCCTATGGGGAAACTTATTGGGGCATATACTATGCGGCAGCATATGGGGGCATATCCTATGGAGCACCATATAGGGGCATATTCTATGGAGCATCATATGGTGGCATATCCTATGGGGCAGCATATGGGGGCATATTCTATGGGGGAGCATATGTGGGCATATTCTATGGAGCTGCCTATGGGGACAGCATATGGCGGCATATTCTAAGGAGCAGCATATGGGGGCATATTCTATGGAGCAGCATATGGGGGCATATTCTATGGAGCAGCATATGGGGGCATATTCTATGGGGCAGCAAATGGGGGCATGTCCTATGGGGCAGCATATGGAGGCATATCCTATGGAGCAGCATATGGGGCATATTCTATAGAGCAGCATATAGGGGCATATTCTATGGAGCAGCAAATGGGGGCATATTCTATAAGGCAGCAAATGGAGGCATATTCTATGGAGCAGCATATGGGGGAATATCATATGTGGCAGTATATGGGGGGCATATCCTATGGGGCAGCATAAGGGGGCGTATTCTATAGAGCAGCATATGGGGGCATAGCCTATGGGGCAGCATATGAGGGCATATTCTATGGAGCAGCATATGGGGGAATATCCTATGGGGCAGCATATGGGGGCATAGTCTATGGGGCAGCATATGGGGGCATATTCTATGGGGCAGCATATGGGGGCATATTCTATGGGGCAGCATATGGGGCATATCCTATGGGGCAGCATATGGAGGCATAGTCTCTGGGGCAGCATATGGGGGCATGGTCTGTGGGCAGCATATGGGGGCATATTCTATGGGGCAGCATATGGGGGCATATTCTATGGAGCATCATATGGGGTCATATTCTATGGGGCAGCATATGGGAGCATAATCTAAGGAGAATCTTATTGCGGCATAATCTATGGAGAATCTTATTAGGGCAGCATATGGGGGCATATTCTATTGAGCAGCATATGGGGGCATATTCTATGGGGCAGCATATGGGAGCAGCATAAGGGAGCATATTCTATGGTGCAGCAAATGGGGGCATATTCTATGGAGCAGCATATGGGGGCATATTCTGTGAGGCAGCATATGGGGGCATATCCTATGGAGCAGCATATGGGGGGATATCCTATGGGGGAGCATATGGTGGCATATATTATGGAGCAGCATATGGCGGCATATCCTATGGGGAAACTTATTGGGGCATATCCTATGCGGCAGCATATGGGGGCATATCCTATGGAGCACCATATAGGGGCATATTCTATGGAGCAGCATATGGTGGAATATCCTATGGGGCAGCATATGGGGGCATATTCTATGGGGCAGCATATGTGGGCATATTCTATGGAGCTGCCTATGGGGACAGCATATGGCGGCATATTCTATGGAGCAGCATATGGGGGCATATTCTATGGAGCAGCATATGGGGGAATATTCTATGGAGCAGCATATGGGGCATATTCTATGGGGCAGCATATGGGGGCATATTCTATGGGGCAGCATATGGGGGCATATTCTACGGAGCTGCAAATGGGGGCATATTCTATGGAGCAGCAAATGGGGGCATGTTCTATGGAGAAGAATATAGGGGCATAGTCTATGGGGGCATACTCTATGAGGCAGCATATGGGGGCATATTCTATGGGGCAGCATATGGGGGCATAGTCTATGGAGCAGCATATGGGGCATATTATTAAAAAATAGTGTCACAGACTCAACATGTTTACAGTGCAGAAAAAAAATCAAGTAATGAATATATATCAAATGTGCAAATAATGACTATATATCAAATGTGCAAAAAAAAGCCATATGTTACAAGGAATCATCATTGACAAAATAGTAAAGTGCAACAGTGCAAAGAGACTCTACCGGGTGTCAGTGTATCCACATCACAAAATGAACAGCCAGTAGTAAAGGTATATGAAAACAATTAGTCAGTACAATATGCTAAAAACACCAAGTAGCTTACAGAGTAAAGTAGAATGCTCCTGGTCTCCTGGATGGGCTTTCTACCTAACGCGTGTTTTGGCGCACTGCCTTTGTCAGGGCGTGGTGCCAAAAGGAGAGAAGTAGGAATAAATGTCATGCATAACCAATCACAGAAGAGAGGTGTGTTATAAGCAAATTCTATGGGGCAGCATATGGGAGCATATTCTATGGAGCAGCATATGGGGGCATATTCTATGGGGCAGCATATTGGGGCATAGTCTATGGGGCAGCATATGTGGCATATTCTATGGAGCAGCATATGGGGTCATATTCTATGGGGCAGAATATGGGGGCATAATCTATGGAGCAGCATATGGGGGCATAATCTATGGAGAAGCATATGAGGATATAATCTATGGAGCATCATATCGGGAATAATCTATGGAGCTTTTTATAGGGGCATAATCTATGGAGCATCTTATGGGGGCAGCATATGGCGGCATATTCTATGGAGCAGCATATGGGGGCATATTCTATGGGGCAGCATATGGGGCATATTCTATGGGGTAGCACATGGGGGCATATTCTATGGGGTAGCAAATGAGAGCATTTTCTATGGAGATGCCTATGGGGGCAGCATATTCTACGGAGCAGCATATGGGGGCATATTCTATGAGACAGCATATGGGGGCATAGTCAATGGAGCAGCATATTGGGGGAATATTCTATGGATCAGCATATGGGGCATATTCTATGGGGCAGCATATGGGGGCATATTCAATGGGATAGCATATGGGGGCATGTTCTATTGAGCTGCCTATGGGGGCAGCATATGGCCGCATATTCTATGGAGCAGCATATGGGGCATAGTCTATGGACCAGCATATGGGGCATATTCTATGGGGCAGCATATGGGGGCATATTCTATGGAGCAGCATATGGGGGCATATCCTATGGGGCAGCATATGGGGGCATAGTCTATGGAGCTGCATATGGGGATTATTCTATGGGGCAGCATATGGGGCATAGTCTATGGGGCAGCATATGGGAGCATATTCTATGGAGCAGCATATGGGGGCATATTCTATGGGGCAGCTTCTATGGGGCATCATATGGGGGCATATTCTATGGGGCAGCATATGGGGCATATTTTATGGGTCAGCATATGGGGGTATATTCTATGGGGCAGCATATGGGGGCATAGTCTATATAGCAGCATATGGGGCATATTCTATGGGGCAGCATATGGGGGGCATATTCTATGGAGCAGCATATGGGGGCATATTCTATGGGGCAGCATATGGGGGAATAATCTATGGAGCAGCATATGAGGGCATAATCTATGGAGCATCATACCGGGCATAATCTATGGAGCATTCTATGGGGGTATAATCTAAGAAGCATCTTATTGCGGCATAATCTATGGAGAATCTTATTAGAGCAGCATATGGGGGCATATTCTATGGGGCAGCATATGTGAGCAGCCTAAGGGGGCATATTCTATGGTGCAGCATATGGGGGCATAGTCTATGGAGCAGCATATGGGGCTTATTCTATTGAACAGCATATGTGGGCATATTCTATGGGGCATCAAATGGGGGCATATTCTATAGGGCAGCATATGGGGGGCATATTCTATGGAGCAGCATATGGGGGTATATTCTATGGGGCAGCATATGGGGGCATATTCTATGGGGCAGCATATGGGGGCATATTCTATGGAGCAGCATATGGGGGTATATTCTATTGAGCAGCATATGGAACATAGTCTATGGGGCAGCATATGAGGGCAGATTTTATGGGGCAGCATATGGGGGCATATCCTATGGGGCAGCATATGGGGGCATATTCTATGAGCAGCATATCGGGGCTTATTCTATGGAGCAGCATATGGGTACATATTCTATGGAGCAGCATATGGGGGCATATTCTATGGAGCAGCATATGGGGGCATATTCTATGGAGCAGCAAATGGGGGCATATTCTATGGAGCAGCAAAAGGAGGCATATTCTATGGAGCAGCATATGAGGGCATATTCTATGGAGCAGCAACTGGGGGCATATTCTATGGAGCAGCAAATGGAGGCATATTCTATGGAGCAGCATATGGGGGAATTTTCTATGGAACAGCATATGGGGGAATATCCTATGGGGCAGCATATGGGGGCATAGTCTATGGGGCAGCATATGGGGGCATATTCTATGGGGCAGCATATGGGGGCATATTCTATGGGGCAGCATATGGGGCATATCCTATGGGGCAGCATATGGAGCCATAGTCTCTGGGGCAGCATATGGGGGCATGGTCTGTCGGCAGCATATGGGGGCATATTCTATGGGGCAGAATATGGGGCATATTCTATGGAGCAGCATATGGGGTCATATTCTATGGGGCAGCATATGGGAGCATATTCAATGGGGTAGCATATGGGGGCATGTTCTATTGAGCTGCCTATGGGGGCAGCATATGGCCGCATATTCTATGGAGCAGCATATGGGGCATAGTCTATGGACCAGCTTATGGGGCATATTCTATGGGACAGCATATGGGGGCATATTCTATGGAGCAGCATATGGGGGCATATCCTATGGGGCAGCATATGGGGGCATAGTATATGGAGCTGCATATGGGGATTATTCTATGGGGCAGCATATGGGGCATAGTCTATGGGGCAGCATATGGGAGCATATTCTATGGAGCAGCATATGGGGGCATATTCTATGGGGCAGCTTCTATGGGGCATCATATGGGGGCATATTCTATGGGGCAGCATATGGGGCATATTTTATGAGGCAGCATATGGGGGCATATTCTATGGGGCATATTTTATGGGTCAGCATATGGGGGCATATTCTATGGGGCAGCATATGGGGGCATAGTCTATAGAGCAGCATATGGGGCATATTCTATGGGGCAGCATATGGGGGGCATATTCTATGGAGCAGCATATGGGGGCATATTCTATGGGGCAGCATATGGGGGAATAATCTATGGAGCAGCATATGAGGGCATAATCTATGGAGCATCATACCGGGCATAATCTATGGAGCATTCTATGGGGGTATAATCTAAGAAGCATCTTATTGCGGCATAATCTATGGAGAATCTTATTAGAGCAGCATATGGGGGCATATTCTATTGAGCAGCATATGGGGGCATATTCTATGGGGCAGCATATGTGAGCAGCCTAAGGGGGCATATTCTATGGTGCAGCATATGGGGGCATAGTCTATGGAGCAGCATATGGGGCTTATTCTATTGAACAGCATATGGGGGCATATTCTATGGGGCATCAAATGGGGGCATATTCTATAGGGCAGCATATGGGGGGCATATTCTATGGAGCAGCATATGGGGGTATATTCTATGGGGCAGCATATGGGGGCATATTCTGTGGGGCAGCATATGGGGGCATATTCTATGGAGCAGCATATGGGGGTATATTCTATTGAGCAGCATATGGAACATAGTCTATGGGGCAGCATATGAGGGCAGATTTTATGGGGCAGCATATGGGGGCATATCCTATGGGGCAGCATATGGGGGCATATTCTATAAGCAGCATATCGGGGCTTATTCTATGGAGCAGCATATGGGTACATATTCTATGGAGCAGCATATGGGGGCATATTCTATGGAGCAGCATATGGGGGCATATTCTATGGAGCAGCAAATGGGGGCATATTCTATGGAGCAGCAAATGGAGGCATATTCTATGGAGCAGCATATGGGGGAATATCATATGTGGCAGTATATGGGAGCATATCCTATGGGGCAGCAAAAGGGGGCGTATTCTATAGAGCAGCATATGGGGGCATATTTTATGGAGCAGCATATGAGGGCATATTCTATGGAGCAGCAACTGGGGGCATATTCTATGGAGCAGCAAATGGAGGCATATTCTATGGAGCAGCATATGGGGGAATATTCTATGGAACAGCATATGGGGGAATATTCTATGGAGCAGCATATGGGGGCATAGCCTATGGGGCAGCATATGAGGGCATATTCCATGGAGCAGCATATGGGGGAATATCCTATGGGGCAGCATATGGGGGCATAGTCTATGGGGCAGCATATGGGGGCATATTCTATGGGGCAGCATATGGGGGCATATTCTATGGGGCAGCATATGGGGCATATCCTATGGGGCAGCATATGGAGCCATAGTCTCTGGGGCAGCATATGGGGGCATGGTCTGTCGGCAGCATATGGGGGCATATTCTATGGGGCAGCATATGGGGCATATTCTATGGAGCAGCATATGGGGTCATATTCTATGGGGCAGCATATGGGAGCATAATCTAAGGAGCATCTTATTGCGGCATAATCTATGGAGAATCTTATTAGGGCAGCATATGGGGGCATATTCTATTGAGCAGCATATGGGGGCATATTCTATGGGGCAGCATATGGGAGCAGCATAAGGGAGCATATTCTATGGTGCAGCATATGGGGGCATATTCTGTGGGGCAGCATATGGGGGCTTAGTCTATGGAGCAGCATATGGGGCTTATTCTATGGAGCAGCATATGGGGGCATATTCTATGGGGCAGCAAATGGGGAAGTTTCTATGGGGCAGTATATGGGGGCATATTCTATGGAGCAGCATATGGGGGCATATTCTATGGGGCAGCATATGGGGGCATATTCAATGGGGCAGCATATGGGGGCATATTCTATGGGGCAGCATATGGGGGATATCCTATGGGGGAGCATATGGCGGCATATATTATGGAGCAGCATATGGCGGCATATCCTATGGGGAAACTTATTGGGGCATATCCTATGGGGCATCATATGGGGGCATATCCTATGGAGCACCATATAGGGGCATATTCTATGGAGCAGCATATGGTGGCATAACCTATGGGGCAGCATATGGGGGCATATACAATGGGGCAGCATATGGGGGCATATTCTATGGAGCAACATATGGGGGCATATTTTATGGGGCAGCAGTGGGGGAATAATCTATGGGGCAGCATATGGGGGCATAGTCTATGGGGCAGCATATGTGGCATATTCTATGGAGCAGCATATGCGGGCATATTCTGTGGGGCAGTATATGGCGGCAGCATAAGGGGTCATATTCTATGGAGCAGCATATGGGTGCATATTGTATGGAGCAGCATATGGGGGCATATTCTGTGGGGCAGCATATGGAGGCATAGTCTATGGATTAGCATGTGGGGGCATATTCTATGGGGCAGCATATGGGGGCATATTTTATGGGGTAGCATATGGGGGCATAGTCTATGGAGCAGCATATGGGGGCATAGTCTATGGAGAAGCATATGGGGGGGCATATTCTATGGAGCAGCATATAGGGGCATATCCTATGGGGCAGCATATGGGGGCATATCCTATGGGGCAGCATATGGGAGCATTTCCTATGGAGAAGCATATGGGGCATATTCTATGGAGCAGCATATGGCGGCATATATTATGGGGCAGCATATGTCGGCATATCCTATGGGGAAACTTATTGGGGCATATCCTATGGGGCAGCATATGGGGGCATATCCTATGGAGCACCATATAGGGGCATATTCTATGGAGCAGCATATGGTGGCGTATCCTATGGGGCAGCATATGGGGGCATATTCTATGGGGCAGCATATGGGGGCATATTCTATGGAGCAACATATGGGGGAATATACTATGGGGCAGCAGTGGGGGAATAGTCTATGGGGCAGCATATGGGGGCATAGTCTATGGGGCAGCATATGTGGCATATTCTATGGAGCAGCATAAGGGGTCATATTCTATGGTGCAGCATATGGGGTCATATTCTATGGGGCAGCATATGGGATCATATTCTATGGGGCAGCATATGGGGGAATAATCTATGGAGCAGCATATGGGGCATAATCCATGGAGCATCATAATGCGCATAATCTATGGAGCATTTTATTGGGGCATAATCTATGGAGCAGCCTATGGGAGTAGCATATGGCGGAATATTCTATGGAGCAGCATATGGGGGCATATCCTATGGGGCAGCATATGGGGGCATAGTCTATGGAGCAGCATATGGGGCATATTCTATGGAGCAGCACATGGGGGCATATTCTATGCAGCAGCAATTGGGGTCATAGTCTATGGAGCACCATAAGTGGCATAATCTATGGAGCAGCATATGGTGGCATAATCTATGGAGCAGCATATGGGGGGCATATCCTATGGGGCAGCATATGGGAGCATATCGGACGGGGAAGCAGATGGGGTTCTATCCTATGGAGCAGCATATGGGGTCATATTCTATGCGGCAGCATGTGGGGGCATAATCTATGGAGCATCATATCGGGCATATTCTATGGAGCATTTTATGGGGGCATAATCTATGGAGCATCTTATTTGGGCATAGTCTGTGGAGCGTCTTAAGAGGGTATCATATGGGGGCATAATCTATGGAGCAGCAAATCGGGGCATATTCTATGGGGCAGTTTATGGGGGCAGCATAAGGGGGCATATTTTATGGAGCAGTAAATGGGGGCATATTCTATGGGCAGCTTATGGGGGCAGCATAAGGGGGCATATTTTATGGAGCAGCATATGGGGACATATTCTGTGGTGCAGCATATGGGGGTATAGTCTATGGAGCAGCATATGGGGCATATTCTATGGAGCAGCATATGGGGGTATATTCTATGGAGCAGCGAATGGGGGCATAAGCTATGAAGCAGCATATGGGAGCATAATCTATGGAGCAGTGAATGAGGGCATAATCTATGGAGCATTATATCGGGCATGATCTATGGAGCATTTCATGGGGGCATAATCTATGGAGCATCGTATGGGGCAGCATAAGGGGGAATAGTCTATGGGGCAGCATATGGGGGCATATTCTATGGAGTAGCATAAGGGGTCATATCCTATGGTGCAGCATATGGGGTCATATTCTATGGGGGAGCACATGGGGTCATATGCTATGGGGCATCATATCGCGCATAATCTATGGAGCATTTTATTAGGGCATAATCTGTGGAGCATCTTATGGGGCATATTCTATGGGGCAGCATATGGGGGGCATATTCTATGGAGCAGCATAATGGGGCATATTCTATGGGGCAGCATATGACAGCATATCCTAAGGAGCAGCATATGGGGCATAATCTAAAGAGCAGCAAATGGGGGCATATTCTATGGACCAGCATATGGGGTCATATTATATGGGGCAGCATATTGGGGCATAATCTATGGAGCAGCATATGAGGGCATAATCTATGGAGCATAATATCAGGCATAGTCTATGGAGCATATTATTGGGGCATAATCTATAGAGCATTTTATGGGGGCAGCATATGGGGGCATATTCTATGGAGCAGCATATGGGGGCATATTCTATAGGGCAACATATGGGGGCAGCATAAGGGGGGATATTCTATGGAGCAGCATATGGGGCATATACTATGAGGCAGCATATGGGGGCATAGTCTATGGAGCAGCATATGGGGCATATTCTATGGGGCAGCATATGGGGACATATCCTATGGGGCAGCATATGGGAGCATATCCTATGGGGCAGCATTTGGTGGCATATCCTATGGAGCACCATATGGGGCATATTCTATGGGGCAGCATATGGGGGGCATATTCTATGGAGCAGCATATGGGGGCATATTCTATGGAGCAGCATATGGGGGGATAATATATGGAGCAGTATATGAGGGCATAGTCTATGGAGCATCATATCGGGCATAATCTATGGAGCCTTCTATGGGGGCATAATGTAAGGAGCATCTTATTGGGGCATAATCTATGGAGCATCTTATTGGGTCAGCATATGCAGGAATATTCTATGGAGCAGCATATGGGGGCATATTCTGTGGAACAGCATATGGGAGCACAGTCAATGGAGCAGCATATCGGGCATATTCTGCGGAGCAGCATACAGGGGCATATTCTATGGAGCAGCTTATGGGGGCAGACTCTATGGAGCAGCATGTAGGGGCATAATCTTTGGAGCAGCACATGAGGGCATAATCTTTGGAGCATTTTATGGGGGCATAATCTATGCAGCATCTTATTGGGGCATAATCTATGGACCATCATATGGGGGCAGCATATGGGGGCATATTCTATGGACCATCGTATGGGGGCAGCATATGGGGGCATATTCTATGGGACAGCATATGGGGG
This sequence comes from Dendrobates tinctorius, assembly GCF_039654945.1. Taxonomy (NCBI): domain Eukaryota; kingdom Metazoa; phylum Chordata; class Amphibia; order Anura; family Dendrobatidae; genus Dendrobates; species Dendrobates tinctorius. Next base: position 4,903,259 of record NW_027361853.1, on the reverse strand, counting down.
AAAATTCTATGTGTCAGCATCTATGGGCATAGTCTATGGGGCAGCATATGGAGGCATATTCTGTGGGGCAGCATATGAGGGCATAATCTATGGAGTATCTTATTAAGGCAGCATATGGGGGCATATTCTATGGAGCAGCACATGGGGGCATATTCTATGAGGCACCATTTGGTGGCAGCATAAGGGGGCATATTCTATAGTGCAGCACATGGGGACATATTCTGTGGGGCACCACATGGGGGCATAGTCTATGGAGCAGAATATGGGGCATAATCTATTGAATAGAATATGGGGCAAATTTTATGGGGCAGCATATGGGGGCATATTCTATGGGGTAGCAAATGGGAGCTTGTTCTATGGAGATGCCTATGGGGGCAGCATATTCTAAGGAGCAGCATATGGGGGCATATTCTATGAGACAGCATATGGGGGCATAGTCAATGGAGCAGCATAGTGGGGGAATATTCTATGGATCAGCATATGGGGCAAATTCTATGGGGCAGCATATGGGGGCATATTCAATGGGGTAGCATATGGGGGCATGTTCTATGGAGCTGCCTATGGGGGCAGCATATGGCCGCATATTCTATGGAGCAGCATATGGGGCATAGTCTATGGACCAGCATATGGGGCATATTCTATGGGGCAGCATATGGGGGCATATTCTATGGAGCAGCATATGGGGGCATATCCTATGGGGCAGCATATGGGGGCATAGTCTATGGAGCTGCATATGGGGATTATTCTATGGGGCAGCATATGGGGCATAGTCTATGGGGCAGCATATGGGACATATCCTATGGGGCAGCATATGGAGGCACAGTCTCTGGGGCAGCATATGGGGGCATGGTCTGTGGGCAGCATATGGGGGCATATTCTATGGGGCAGCATATGGGGACATATTCTATGGAGCATCATATGGGGTCATATTCTATGGGGCAGCATATGGGAGCATAATCTAAGGAGAATCTTATTGCGGCATAATCTATGGAGAATCTTATTAGGGCAGCATATGGGGGCATATTCTATTGAGCAGCATATGGGGGCATATTCTATGGGGCAGCATATGGGAGCAGCATAAGGGAGCATATTCTATGGTGCAGCAAATGGGGGCATATTCTGTGGGGCAGCATATGGGGGTATAGTCTATGGAGCAGCATATGGGGGCATATTCTATGGGGCAGCAAATGGGGCATATTCTATGGGGCAGTATATGGGGGCATTTTCTATGGAGCAGCATATGGGGGTATAGTCTGTTGAGCAGCATATGGAACATAGTCTATGGGGCAGCATATGGGGGCAGATTCTATGGTGCAGCATATGGGGCCATATCCTATGGGGCAGCATATGGGGGCATATTCTGTGAGGCAGCATATGGGGGCATATCCTATGGGGCAGCATATGGGGGATATCCTATGGGGGAGCATATGGTGGCATATATTATGGAGCAGCATATGGCGGCATATCCTATGGGGAAACTTATTGGGGCATATCCTATGCGGCAGCATATGGGGGCATATCCTATGGAGAACCATATAGGGGCATATTCTATGGAGCAGCATATGGTGGCATATCCTATGGGGCAGCATATGGGGGCATATTCTATGGGGCAGCATATGGGGGCATATTCTATGGAGCTGCCTATGGGGACAGCATATGGCGGCATATTCTATGGAGCAGCATATGGGGGCATATTCTATGGAGCAGCATATGGGGGAATATTCTATGGAGCAGCATATGGGGGCATATTCTATGGGGCAGCATATGGGGGCATATTCTATGGGGCAGCATATGGGGGCATAGTCTATGGAGCTGCATATGGGGATTATTCTATGGGGCAGCATATGGGGCATAGTCTATGGGGCAGCATATGGGGCATATCCTATGGGGCAGCATATGGAGGCATAGTCTCTGGGGCAGCATATGGGGGCATGGTCTGTGGGCAGCATATGGGGGCATATTCTATGGGGCAGCATATGGGGGCATATTCTATGGAGCATCATATGGGGTCATATTCTATGGGGCAGCATATGGGAGCATAATCTAAGGAGAATGTTATTGCGGCATAATCTATGGAGAATCTTATTAGGGCAGCATATGGGGGCATATTCTATTGAGCAGCATATGGGGGCATATTCTATGGGGCAGCATATGGGAGCAGCATAAGGGAGCATATTCTATGGTGCAGCAAATGGGGGCATATTCTGTGGGGCAGCATATGGGGGTATAGTCTATGGAGCAGCATATGGGGGCATATTCTATGGGGCAGCAAATGGGGCATATTCTATGGGGCAGTATATGGGGGCATATTCTATGGAGCAGCATATGGGGGTATAGTCTGTTGAGCAGCATATGGAACATAGTCTATGGGGCAGCATATGGGGGCAGGTTCTATGGAGCGTCATATGGGGTCATATTCTATGGGGCAGCATATGGGAGCATAATCTAAGGAGAATCTTATTGCGGCATAATCTATGGAGAATCTTATTAGGGCAGCATATGGGGGCATATTCTATTGAGCAGCATATGGGAGCAGCATAAGGGAGCATATTCTATGGTGCAGCAAATGGGGGCATATTCTGTGGGGCAGCATATGGGGGTATAGTCTATGGAGCAGCATATGGGGGCATATTCTATGGGGCAGCAAATGGGGCATATTCTATGGGGCAGTATATGAGGGCATATTCTATGGAGCAGCATATGGGGGTATAGTCTGTTGAGCAGCATATGGAACATAGTCTATGGGGCAGCATATGGGGGCAGATTCTATGGTGCAGCATATGGGGCCATATCCTATGGGGCAGCATATGGGGGCATATTCTGTGAGGCAGCATATGGGGGCATATCCTATGGGGCAGCATATGGGGGATATCCTATGGGGGAGCATATGGTGGCATATATTATGGAGCAGCATATGGCGGCATATCCTATGGGGAAACTTATTGGGGCATATCCTATGCGGCAGCATATGGGGGCATATCCTATGGAGAACCATATAGGGGCATATTCTATGGAGCAGCATATGGTGGCATATCCTATGGGGCAGCATATGGGGGCATATTCTATGGGGCAGCATATGGGGGCATATTCTATGGAGCTGCCTATGGGGACAGCATATGGCGGCATATTCTATGGAGCAGCATATGGGGACATATTCTATGGAGCAGCATATGGGGGAATATTCTATGGAGCAGCATATGGGGGCATATTCTATGGGGCAGCATATGGGGGCATATTCTATGGGGCAGCATATGGGGGCATATTCTACGGAGCTGCAAATGGGGGCATATTCTATGGAGCAGCATATGGGGGCATGTTCTATGGAGAAGAATATAGGGGCATAGTCTATGGGGGCATACTCTATGAGGCAGCATATGGGGGCATATTCTATGGGGCAGCATATGGGGCATAGTCTATGGAGCAGGATATGGGGCATATTCTATGAGCAGCATATCGGGGCTTATTCTATTGAGCAGCATATGGGTGCATATTCTATGGAGCAGCATATGGGGGCATATTCTATGGAGCAGCATATGGGGGCATATTCTATGGAGCAGCAAATGGGGGCATATTCTATGGAGCAGCAAATGGAGGCATATTCTATGGAGCAGCATATGGGGGAATATCATATGTGGCAGTATATGGGAGCATATCCTATGGGGCAGCAAAAGGGGGCGTATTCTATAGAGCAGCATATGGGGGCATATTTTATGGAGCAGCATATGAGGGCATATTCTATGGAGCAGCAACTGGGGGCATATTCTATGGAGCAGCAAATGGAGGCATATTCTATGGAGCAGCATATGGGGGAATATCATATGTGGCAGTATATGGGAGCATATCCTATGGGGCAGCAAAAGGGGGCGTATTCTATAGAGCAGCATATGGGGGCATATTTTATGGAGCAGCATATGAGGGCATATTCTATGGAGCAGCAACTGGGGGCATATTCTATGGAGCAGCAAATGGAGGCATATTCTATGGAGCAGCATATGGGGGAATATTCAATGGAACAGCATATGGGGGAATATTCTATGGAGCAGCATATAGGGGCATATCCTATGGGGCAGCATATGAGGGCATATTCCATGGAGCAGCATATGGAGGAATATCCTATGGGGCAGCATATGGGGGCATAGTCTATGGGGCAGCATATGGGGGCATATTCTATGGGGCAGCATATGGGGGCATATTCTATGGGGCAGCATATGGGGCATATCCTATGGGGCAGCATATGGAGCCATAGTCTCTGGGGCAGCATATGGGGGCATGGTCTGTCGGCAGCATATGGGGGCATATTCTATGGGGCAGCATATGGGGCATATTCTATGGAGCAGCATATGGGGTCATATTCTATGGGGCAGCATATGGGAGCATAATCTAAGGAGCATCTTATTGCGGCATAATCTATGGAGAATCTTATTAGGGCAGCATATGGGGGCATATTCTATTGAGCAGCATATGGGGGCATATTCTATGGGGCAGCATATGGGAGCAGCATAAGGGAGCATATTCTATGGTGCAGCATATGGGGGCATATTCTGTGGGGCAGCATATGGGGGCTTAGTCTATGGAGCAGCATATGGGGCTTATTCTATGGAGCAGCATATGTGGGCATATTCTATGGGGCAGCAAATGGGGAATATTCTATGGGGCAGTATATGGGGGCATATTCTATGGAGCAGCATATGGGGGCATATTCTATGGGGCAGCATATGGGGGCATATTCAATGGGGCAGCATATGGGGGCATATTCTATGGAGCAGCATATGGGGGTATAGTCTATTGAGCAGCATATGGAACATAGTCTATGGGGCAGCATATGGGGGCAGATTCTATGGGGCAGCATATGGGGCCATATCCTATGGGGCAGCATATGGGGGCATATTCTGTGAGGCAGCATATGGGGACATATCCTATGGGGCAGCATATGGGGGCATATTCTATGGGGCAGCATATGGGGGATATCCTATGGGGGAGCATATGGCGGCATATATTATGGAGCAGCATATGGCGGCATATCCTATGGGGAAACTTATTGGGGCATATCCTATGGGGCAGCATATGGGGGCATATCCTATGGAGCACCATATAGGGGCATAGTCTATGGAGCAGCATATGGTGGCATAACCTATGGAGCAGCATATGGGGGCATATACTATGGGGCAGCATATGGGGGCATATTCTATGGAGCAACATATGGGGGCATATTTTATGGGGCAGCAGTGGGGGAATAATCTATGGGGCAGCATATGGGGGCATATCTATGGGGCAGCATATGTGGCATATTCTATGGAACAGCATATGCGGGCATATTCTGTGGGGCAGTATATGGCGGCAGCATAAGGGGGCATATTATATGGAGCAGCATATGGGGGCATATTGTATGGAGCAGCATATGGGGGCATATTCTGTGGGGCAGCATATGGAGGCATAGTCTATGGAGTAGCATGTGGGGGCATATTCTATGGGGCAGCATATTGGGGCATATTTTATGGGGTAGCATATGGGGGCATAGTCTATGGAGCAGCATATGGGGGCATAGTCTATGGAGAAGCATATGGGGGGGCATATTCTATGGAGCAGCATATAGGGGCATATCCTATGGGGCAGCATATGGGGGCATATCCTATGGGGCAGCATATGGGAGCATTTCCTATGGAGAAGCATATGGGGCATATTCTATGGAGCAGCATATGGCGGCATATATTATGGGGCAGCATATGTCGGCATATCCTATGGGGAAACTTATTGGGGTATATCCTATGGGGAAGCATATGGGGGCATATCCTATGGAGCACCATATAGGGGCATATTCTATGGAGCAGCATATGGTGGCATATCCTATGGGGCAGCATATGGGGGCATATTCTATGGGGCAGCATATGGGGGCATATTCTATGGAGCAACATATGGTGGAATATACTATGGGGCAGCAGTGGGGGAATAGTCTATGGGGCAGCATATGGGGGCATAGTCTATGGGGCAGCATATGTGGCATATTCTATGGAGCAGTATAAGGGGTCATATTCTATGGTGCAGCATATGGGGTCATATTCTATGGGGCAGCATATGGGATCATATTCTATGGGGCAGCATATGGGGGAATAATCTATGGAGCAGCATATGGGGCATAATCCATGGAGCATCATAACACGCATAATCTATGGAGCATTTTATTGGGGCATAATCTATGGAGCAGCCTATGGGAGTAGCATATGGCGGAATATTCTATGGAGCAGCATATGGGGGCATATCCTATGGGGCAGCATATGGGGGCATAGTCTATGGAGCAGCATATGGGGCATATTCTATGGAGCAGCACATGGGGGCATATTCTATGCAGCAGCAATAGGGGTCATAGTCTATGGAGCACCATATGTGGCATAATCTATGGAGCAGCATATGGTGGCATAATCTATGGAGCAGCATATGGGGGGCATATCCTATGGGGCAGCATATGGGAGCATATCGGACGGGGAAGCATATGGGGTTCTATCCTATGGAGCAGCATATGGGGTCATATTCTATGCGGCAGCATGTGGGGGCATAATCTATGGAGCAGCAAATCGGGGCATATTCTATGGGGCAGTTTATGGGGGCAGCATAAGGGGGCATATTTTATGGAGCAGTAAATGGGGGCATATTCTATGGGCAGCTTATGGGGGCAGCATAAGGGGGCATATTTTATGGAGCAGCATATGGGGGCATATTCTGTGGTGCAGCATATGGGTTTATAGTCTATGGAGCAGCATATGGGGCATATTCTATGGAGCAGCATATGGGGGTATATTCTATGGAGCAGCGTATGGGGGCATAACCTATGAAGCAGCATGTGGGAGCATAATCTATGGAGCAGTGAATGAGGGCATAATCTATGGAGCATTATATCGGGCGTGATCTATGGAGCATTTCATGGGGGCATAATCTATGTAGCATCGTATGGGGCAGCATAAGGGGGAATAGTCTATGGGGCAGCATATGGGGGCATATTCTATGGAGTAGCATAAGGGGTCATATCCTATGGTGCAGCATATGGGGTCATATTCTATGGGGCAGCACATGGGGTCATATGCTATGGGGCATCATATCGCGCATAATCTATGGAGCATTTTATTAGGGCATAATCTGTGGAGCATCTTATGAGGGCATATTCTATGGAGCAGCCTATGGGAGTAGCATATGGAGGAATATTCTATGGAGCAGCATATGGGGGCATATCCTATGGGGCAGCATATGGGGGCATAGTCTATGGAGCAGCATATGGGGCATATTCTATGGAGCAGCATATGGGGGCATATTCTATGGAGCAGAATATGGGGGCATATTTAACGGAAGAGCATATGGGGGCATATTCTATGGAGCAGCATATGGGGGCATATTCTATTGAGCAGCATATAGGGGCATATTTTATTGAGCAGTACATGGGGGCATATCTTATGGGGCAGCATATGGAAGCATATCCTATGGGGCAATATATCCTATGTAGCAGCATATGGGACATAATCTATGGAGCAGCGTAAGGGGGCATATTCTATGGAGCAACGTATGGGGGCAAAACCTATGGAGCAGCATATGGGAGCATAATCTATGGAGCAGCGTATGAGGGCATAATCTATGGAGCATCATATCGGGCATAATATATGGAGCATTTCATGAGGGTATAATCTATGGAGCATCTTATGGGGCAGCATATGGGGGCATATTCTATGGAGCAGCTTATGGGGGCATATTCTATGGGGCAGCATATGAGGGCATAGTCTATGGAGCAGAATATGGGGCATATTCTATGGGGCAGCATATTGGGGCATATTCTATGGAGCAGCATATGGGGGAATAATCTATGGAGCAGCATATGAGGGCATAGTCTATGGAGCATCATATCGGGCATAATCTATGGAGCATTTCATGGGGGCATAATCTATGGAGCATCCAAAGGGGCAGCATATGGGGGCATAGCCTATGGGGCAGCATATAGGGGCATACTCTATGGAGCAGCATATGGGGCATAGTCTTTGGAGCAGCATATGGGGCATATTCTATGTAGCAGCATATGGGGGCATATTCTATGGAGCAGAATATGGAGGCATATTCTATGGAACAGAATATGGAGGCATATTCTATGGAGAAGCTAATGGGGGCACATTCTATGGGACAGCAGATGGGGGCATATTCTATGGAGCAGCATATAGGGCATATTCTATGGAGCAGCAAATGGGGGCATTTTCTATGGAGCAGCATATGGGTTAAATTCTATGGGGCAGCATATGGGGGCATAGTCTATGGAGCAGCATATGGGTGCATATCCTATGGGCCAGGATATGGGGGCATATCCGATGGAGCACTATATGGGGGCATATTCTATGGAGCAGCATATGGCGGCATATCTTATGGGACAACATATGGCGGCATATCCTATGGGGAAACTTATTGGGGCATATCCTATGGGGCAGCATATGGGGGCATATCCTATGGAGCACAATATAGGGGCATATTCTATGGAGCAGCATAAGGCGGCATATCCTATGGGGCAGCATATGGGGGCATATTCTATGGGGCAGCATATGAGAGCATATCCTAAGGAGCAGCAAATGGGGGCATATTCTATGGACCAGCATATGGGGTTATATTCTATGGGGCAGCATATTGGGGCATAATCTATGGAGCAGCATATGAGGGCATAATCTATGGAGCATAATATCGGGCATAATCTATGGAGCATAATATCGGGCATAATCTATGGAGCATCTTATTGGGGCATAATCTATAGAGCATTTTATGGGGGCAGCATATGGGGGCATATTCTATGGAGCAGCATATGGGGGCATATTCTATAGGGCAACATATGGGGCAGCATAAGGGGGGATATTCTATGGAGCAGCATATGGGGCATATACTATGAGGCAGCATATGGGGGCATAGTCTATGGAGCAGCATATGGTGGCATATTCTATGGGGCAGCATATGGGGACATATCTTATGGGGCAGCATATGGGAGCATATCCTATGGGGCAGCATTTGGTGGCATATCCTATGGAGCAGCATATGGTGCATATTCTATGGATCAGCATATGGTGGCATATTCTATGGAGCAGCGTATGGTGGCATAGTCTATGGAGCACCATATGGGGCATATTCTATGGGGCAGCATATGGGGGCATATTCTATGGAGCAGCATATGGGGGCATATTCTATGGGGCAGCATATGAGAGCATATCCTAAGGAGCAGCATATGGGGCATAATCTAAAGAGCAGCAAATGGGGGCATATTCTATGGACCAGCATATGGGGTCATATTATATGGGGCAGCATATTGGGGCATAATCTATGGAGCAGCATATGAGGGCATAATCTATGGAGCATAATATCAGGCATAATCTATGGAGCATATTATTGGGGCATAATCTATAGAGTATTTTATGGGGGCAGCATGTGGGGGCATATTCTATGGAGCAGCATATGGGGGCATATTCTATAGGGCAATATATGGGGGCAGCATAAGGGGGATATTCTATGGAGCAGCATATGGGGCATATACTATGAGGCAGCATATGGGGGCATAGTCTATGGAGCAGCATATGGGGCATATTCTATGGGGCAGCATATGGGGACATATCCTATGGGGCAGCATATGGGAGCATATCCTATGGGGCAGCATTTGGTGGCATATCCTATGGAGCACCATATGGGGCATATTCTATGGGGCAGCATATGGGGGGCATATTCTATGGAGCAGCATATGGGGGCATATTCTATGGGGCAGCATATGGGGGGATAATATATGGAGCAGTATATGAGGGCATAGTCTATGGGGCATCATATCGGGCATAATCTATGGAGCATTCTATGGGGGCATAATGTAAGGAGCATCTTATTGGGGCATAATCTATGGAGCATCTTATTGGGTCAGCATATGCAGGAATATTCTATGGAGCAGCATATGGGGGCATATTCTGTGGAACAGCATATGGGAGCACAGTCAATGGAGCAGCATATCGGGCATATTCTGTGGAGCAGCATACGGGGGCATATTCTATGGAGCAGCTTATGGGGGCAGACTCTATGGAGCAGCATGTAGGGGCATAATCTTTGGAGCAGCACATGAGGGCATAATGTTTGGAGCATTTTATGGGGGCATAATCTATGCAGCATCTTATTGGGGCATAATCTATGGACCATCATATGGGGGCAGCATATGGGGGCATATTCTATGGACCATCGTATGGGGGCAGCATATGGGGGCATATTCTATGGGACAGCATATGGGGGAAAATTCTATGTGTCAGCATATATGGGCATAGTCTATGGGGCAGCATATGGAGGCATATTCTGTGGGGCAGCATATGAGGGCATAATCTATGGAGTATCTTATTAAGGCAGCATATGGGGGAATATTCTATGGAGCAGCATATGGGGGCATATTCTATGAGGCACCATTTGGTGGCAGCATAAGGGGGCATATTCTATAGTGCAGCACATGGGGACATATTCTGTGGGGCACCACATGGGGGCATAGTCTATGGAGCAGAATATGGGGCATAATCTATTGAATAGAATATGGGGCAAATTTTATGGGGCAGCATATGGGGGCATATTCTATGGGCAGCATATGGGGGCATTTTCTATGGGACAGCATATGGGGGCATGGTCTATGGAGCAGCATATGGGGCAAATCCTATGGGGCAGCATATGAGGACATATCCTATGGGGCAGCATATGGAGGCATATCCTATGGGGCAGAATATGGGGGCATATCCTATGGGGCAGCATATGGGGGCATATCCTATGGGCAGCATATGGGGGCATATTCTATGGAGCGGCATATGGGGGAATATCCTATGGGGCAGCATATGGGGGCATATCATATGGAGCAGCATGTGGGGGCATAATCTATGAAGCAGCATGTGAGGGCATTCTCTATGGAGCATTTTATTGGGGCCTAATCTATGGAGCATCTAATGCAGGCAGCATATGGGGGCATATTCTAAGGAGCAGCATATGGGGGCATATTCTATGGGGCAGCGAATGGGGGAATATTATATGGGCCAGCATGTGGGGCATATTCTATGGTGCAGAATATGGGGGAATAGTCTATGGAGCAGCATATGGGCCATATTCTATGGGGCAGCATATGGGGGCATAGTCTATGGAGCAGCTTATGGGGCATAGTCTAAGAAGCAGCATATGGGGCATATTCTATGGAGCAGAATATGGGGGCATAGTCTATGGTGCAGCATATGGGCCATATGGTGGCATATTCTATGGAGCAGCATAAGGGGGCATATTCTATTGGGCAGCATATGGGGGCATATCATATTGGGCAGCATATGGGGGCATATCCTATTGGGCAGCATATGGGGGCATATTCTATGGAGCAGCATATGGGGCATATTCTATGGGGCAGCATATGGGGGCATATTCTATGGGACAGCATATGGGGCATATTCTATGGAGCAGCATATGGGGGCATATCCTATGGGTCAGCATATGGGGGCATATCCTATGGGTCAGCATGTGGGGACATATCCTATGGGGCAGCATATGGGGGCTTATCCTGTGGAGCTGCGTATGGGGGCATATCCTATGGAGCAGCATATGGGGCATAATTTACGGAGCGGCATATGGGGCATATCCTATGGGGCAGCATATGTGGGCATATCCTTTGGAGCAGCATATGGGGCATAATCTATGGAGCATCATATCGGTCATAATCTATGGAGCATCTTATTGGGGCATAATCTATGGAGCATCTTATGGGGGCAGCATATGAGGGCATATGCAATGGAGGGGGCAGCATATGGGGGCATATTCTATGGTGCAGTATATGGGTGCATAGTCTATGGAGCAGCATATGGGCATAGTCTATGTAGCAGCCTATGGGGCATATTCTATGGGGCAGCATGTTGGGGCAGCATGTTGGGGTGTATTCTAAGAGGCAGCATATGGGGGCATAGTCTATGGAGCAGTATATGGGGTATATTCTATGGGGCAGCATATGGGGCATATTCTATGGAGCAGCATATAGGAGCATATCCTATGAGGCAGAATATGGGGGCATAGTCTATGGGGCAGCACATAAGGGTATAATCTATGGAGCATCTTATTGGGGCATAATCTATGGTGCATGTTTTGGGTACAGCATATGGGGGCATATTCTATGGAGCAGCATATGGGGGCATATACTATGGAGCAGCCTATGGGGGCAGCATATGGCAGCATATTCTATGGAGCAGCATATTGGGTTGCATTCTAAGGGGCAGCATATGAGGGCATAGTCTATGCAGCAGTATATGTTGTATATTCTATGGTGCAGCATATGTTGGCATATTCTATGGAGCAGTATATAGGAGCATATCCTATGAGGCAGAATATGGGGGAATAGTCTATGGGGCAGCATATATGGGTATAATCTATGGAGCATCTTATTGGGGCATAATCTATGGAGCATTTTTTGGGTGCAGCATATGGGGGCATATTCTATGGAGCAGCATATGGGGGTATATACTATGGAGCAGCCGATGGGGGCAGCATATGGCAGCATATTCTATGGAGCAGCATATGGGGGCATATTCTATGGGGAAACATAACGGGGCATATTCTATGGGGCAGCATATGGGGGCATATTCTATGGAGCAGCATATGGGGGCGTATCCTATGGTGCAGAATATGGGGGCTTAGTCTATGGGGCAGCATATGGAGGTATAGTCTATGGAGCAGCATATGGGGCATATTCTATGGAGTAGCATATGGGCCATATTCTATGGAGCAGTATATGGGGGCATATTCTATGGAGCAGCATATGGGGGCATATTCCAAGGGGCCGCATTTGGGGGTATATTCTTTGGTCAGCATATGGGGCAGTATATGGCAGCATATTCTATGCAGCAGCATATGGCGCATATTCTATGTGGCAGCATATGGGCGCATATTCTATGGGGCAGCATATGGGGGCATAGTCCATGGAGCAGCATATGGGGGCATATTCTATTGATCAGCATATGCGGCATATCCTATGGGGCAGCATATGGGGCATATCCTATGGGGCAGCATATAGGGGCATAGTCTTTGGAGCAGCATATGGGGCATATTCTATGGAGCAGCATATGGGGGCATATGCTATGGGGCAGCCTATGGAGGCAGCATATGGCAGCATATTCTATGGAGCAGCATATGGGGGCATATTCTATGGGGCAGCATATGGGCGCATGTTCTATGAGGCAGCATATGGGGGGCATAGTCCCTGGAGTAGCATATGGGGCATATTATATGGGGCAGCATATGGGGAAATATTCTATGGAGCAACATATGGAGGCATATTCTATGGGGCAGCATATGGGGCATATTTTATGGGGCAGCATATGGGGGTATAGTCTATGGAGCAGCATATGGGGCATATTCTATGGGGCAGCATATGGGGGCATATTCTATGGGGCAGCATATGGGGGCATATTATATGGGGCAGCATATGGGGCATTTTCTATGAAGCAGCATATGAGGGCATAATCTATGGAGCATCTTATTGGGGCATAATCTATGGAGCATCTTATGGGGGAATAATCTATGTAGCATTTTATGGGTGAATAATCTCTGGAGCATCTTATGAGGGCATAATCTATGGAGCATTTTATGGGACCATAACCTTTATGGAGCATTATATGGGGCATATTATTCTATGGAGCATCTTATGGGGGCATAATCTATGGAGAGTCATATGGGGACATTATTAACCTTTGAACAGCCTTAGGTGGGGTGTATTTCACATGTAGTATCTTATGGTGACCATCATGAACTGTATGGAGCATTATATGGGGCTCCTGTTTCAATATGAATATTCAAAAACATTTAACCTACTGATGTCTTAATTAATTTTACTTTTATTGGTATCTATTTTTATTTTTGAAATTTACCAGTAGTTGCTGAATTTTCCACCCTAGTCTTATACGCAAGTCAATAAGTTTTCCCAGTCTTTGTGGCAAAATTAGGGGGTATCAGCTTATACACGAGTATATACGGTAATTTATATAAAGGTGCAGTATATCAAATATTCTATCTTAAAATACCCCTTATTCACAGCACTACTAAGAAATGGACCTTAATGGACAATCGGAAAATCCAACATAAAACACAGAAAAAGAGCCGACCTAAAGTCCAAAATAGTTCAGAATATTATCAATTTTTATTAAGTATAACAGGTTAAAAATAATGTTAAATCACATGTAAAAAAGTGTAAAAGACAAATACCCGTATGCTACAACAAGAGCGCGGTTATCCAGTTAAACATGTGACAAGTAGATGTGGATTACATCTTAGTGAGCAATAATGTGAAGAAATGTTTTAAAAAAAAATAGTGTCACAGACTCAACATGTATATAGTGCACAAAAAAAATCAAGTAATGACTATGTATCAAATGTGCAAATAATGACTATATATCAAATGTGCAAAAAAGCCATGTGTTTCAAGGAATCATCATTGGCAAAATAGTAAAGTGCAACAGTGCAAAAGGACACTACCGGGTGTCAGTGTATCCACATTCCACAATGAACGGCCAGGAGTAAAGGTATATGAAAACAATTAGTCAGTACAAAATGCTAAAAATACCAAGTGATAAATCCAAAGGGAGTTCGTAGCTATATTCCACGCTGCCGCTTTAGACAAATTCCAGGAGAATGCTGTATGATTGCAGTGGTTTTATTCTATGCGTTTCAGGGGTCTCATGCCCCCTTCATCAGGAAATACCACAAAATACATACAGGTATCACAGACATAAATAGGTTTGGAAGGACGCTGGATTTCAAAAAAAAAAAAAGAGCCAACAAGCCAGATGATGCAGTGTCAAAGTTCAATGACACCACATGGTTAACAGTTCACCAAGGATATATTACAAAAGTATACGTATTTTAGAAGATTTTTTGATTAAATTTACATTTCCCAAAAGAGATAATAAAGTCAAATTTATGATTTTAACATGGAAAAAGACTGGAAAAAAAAAAAAAAAGAAAGAACCGGACATCTGCTCAGGTGGACATGAACCTGCAAAAAAGCGGGTTATTCCTGTTCAGAGGTGGATGCCTTAGAAGAGGACTACCGTATGGAAGCAGCAAGCTGCTTTTTCTCAAGGAAAGCATTGCAATCTTTCTAAAAAAAAGGAGGGAAAAAATAAAAGCATAATTTTAATTCTTTACCAATAAAAAATATAATATAATTTTAGTTGAACGCTGAAAAAATAAATAAATAAATATGAAGTTATTTTTAAGTAAAAAAAGGGAAATGGGTTTAAAAGATGCTAGATGCAGCAACACACTAGAAACTGTACAGCAGCAGCTCAGAATGAGAACGCAGGACAAGCCGACAAAATAAATTCATTGCTTCATTGGTACGAGGATCGTGGGCAAATTTTATATTTAGCATGAGGCACATAAAAAAGGGGGTTAATATATCAAAGACAGCAACACACAGGAAGCTGTACAGGAGCCGACTACTGCTCAAAGTAAAAGTGCAGGACAAACCGGCAAAGTGAATGAGTGACTTCATTAAAGATAAGATCGCAGGCAGCTTTTGTGTTCAATGCATGACACATAAGGCTGGTTTCACATTAGCGCTTTTTAAGCGCACGCACGGCCGGGGGTAGCTCCGCCCCCGAGCCGGCTCCCTGCCCGGCGTGCCCGCCCCTTGCTTGTAGCGCCGCCTGCGATCAGCGCACCCTATCTTTAGCATAGGGTGCGCAGATCGTGCGCAGGCCGTGCGCTAGTTGCGCTTTGACCTGCGCTGCGCACTTTTGACGGTGCGCCGTGCGCGCCAAAATCAAACTTTTCGGATTTTGGCGCGCACGGCGCACCGTCAAAAGTGCGCAGCGCAGGTCAAAGTGCAACTAGCGCACGGCCTGCGCACAATCTGCGCACCCTATGCTAAAGATAGGGTGCGCCGATCGCTGGCGCCGCTGTGCGCTAGGAGGCGGCGCTACAAGCAAGGGGCGGGCACGCCGGGCAGAGAGCCGGCTCGGGGGCGGAGCTACCCCCGGCCGTGCGTGCGCTTAAAAAGCACTAATGTGAAACCAGCCTAAGTCTTTCCACTGCACAGGAGAGGCAGTAACATTCTTGTACCCTGAATTCAACCAAAGGAATCTTTAAATGTGGCGCTAGGAACTGCTTGTGCTGTTCTAATATAAATCATAAAGCTGACTATATAATTTCATTTTCCACTAAAGAGAAATTTATGATCCCTTTTGTTCTAAACTGTAACTCTGACTTTGTTATTTATGTCATTGAATGTCCCTGTGGTAAGCAATATGTGGGGAGGACCACGCAACCCCTACATCTCAGATTGAACTCCCATCGGCATAATATTAAAAAAGGCCTGCTTACTCATGGGCTGTCCAGACATTACGCCTTGGTACATAATAAGAATTCGAAACTATTAAAAATTAGCCCTATCGATCATATACCTAAATGTGCACCGAACAGATCTACGAAATTAAATAGAAAGGAAACCTATTGGAAACCACAGGGTCTAAATGAAATAACTGAGGTTTTTACCTAGACAGTGGAATAATTGTTTATATCTATATTCACATGCTCTGCAACCTATGAAAAAAATTGACCATGTGTATAGATGGTTTTTGAGATCTTTGCGATCATTTCTCTTTTTTCTATTTAAAATTTTATATGTATTATTTGTGACAGTTGCCCCTTTTTTGATAATTTTCACCTAATTATGCAGTCCCCGCCTTGTGGTTTTTATATTTTTATATTTTTATACTAATGCAGTTTTATATTTATATTTATAATTAATTTAACAATACTGTGCTTCCTTGGTTTAATGCATATTCATCTATTTCTATTATATTTATATTTTTTAAACTATTTTTAAAATATTTATGGATTTGCTCACATATAGTTTTTGCGTTAACTCCAAAAAATAGTTATATATATGAAAATCCTGCATAGCCTCCTTTGGAATGAAACTCCCTTGGTATCGGTTTAGTTCCCCTTTTTTTTTTTTTTGCTCTTGGGAGTAATCACTTTCACACCCCTGTCTTAAACATTATCTCTGTTATTTGCATATTCTGAAGAGTTCCTTTCTTCTTTAATTAAGCCCGGTAAGCACTACTAACTCTACTAGTTAGACATGAAAGAATGACCTCAGCTGATAATACTTCGTTCTTCCTTCACTCAGCTTTTATCTACATACTGCTGAGCCATAGAGATTAGTGAGCAGTACAAGAATGTTACTGCCTCTCCTGTGCAGTGGAAAGACTTATGTGTCATGCATTGAACACAAAAGCTGCCTGCGATCTTATCTTTAATGAAGTCACTCATTCACTTTGCCGGTTTGTCCTGCACTTTTACTTTGAGCAGTAGTCTGCTCCTGTACAGCTTCCTGTGTGTTGCTGTCTTTGATATATTAACCCCCTTTTTTATGTGCCTCATGCTAAATATAAAATTTGCCCACAATCCTTGTACCAATGAAGCAATTAATTTATTTTGTCGGCTTGTCCTGCGTTCTCATTCTGAGCTGCTGCTGTACAGTTTCTAGTGTGTTGCTGCATCTAGCATCTTTTAAACCCATTTCCCTTTTTTTACTTAAAAATAACTTCATATTTATTTTTTTTTTTTTTCAGCGTTCAACTAAAATTGTATTATATTTTTTATTGGTAAAGAATTAAAATTATGCTTCTATTTTTTCCCTCCTTTTTTTAGAAAGATTGCAATGCTTTCCTTGAGAAAAAGTAGCTTGCTGCTTCCATACGGTAGTCCTCTTGTAAGGCATCCACCTCTGAACAGGAATAACCCCCATTTTTGTAGGTTCATGTCCACCTGAGCAGATGTCAGGTTCTTTCTTTTTTTTTTTTTTTCCCCAGTCTTTTTCCATGTTAAAATCATAAATTTGACTTTATTATCTCTTTTGGGAAATGTAAATTTAATCAAAAAATCTTCTAAAATACGTATACTTTTGTAATATATCCTTGGTGAACTGTTAACCATGTGGTGTCATTGAACTTTGACACTGCATCATCCGACTTGTTGGCTCTTTTTTTTTTTTTTTTGAAATCCAGCGTCCTTCCAAACCTATTTATGTCTGTGATACCTGTATGTATTTTGTGGTATTTCCTGATGAAGGGGGCATGAGACCCCTGAAATGCGTAGAATAAAACCACTGCAATCATACAGCATTCTCCTAGAATTTGTCTAAAGCGGCAGCGCGGAATATAGCTACGAACTCCCTTTGGATTTATCATTTCTTCTGGTCACTGAAGACCTGTGGATCTGCTGCAGCTGCTATCTGCACGCTCTTAAAGGGGGTTTTACACTAAGCGATATCGCTAGCAATATCGCTAAAACGTCACTGGTTTTGTGACGTTATAGCGATATTGCTAGCGATATCGCTATGTGTGATACTTACCAGCGACCGGCTCCCCCGCTGTCCATCGCTGATCGCGCGAGAATGTCCGGCTCCATTTCTCGTCGGGCGCTTCCTGCTGAGACTTCCTGCTGTGACGTCCAGCGACGCGTGGAGGCGGGCGGGAGGACGCAGGATCGCTGTGTGTGAATGGTAAGTATCGTGCGCTGCGTCGCTGCTGCATCGCTGTGAGATCTTTCTGTATGAAAGCTCACTAGCGATCATTTAGCGATGCACCAGCGATCCTGACCGGGTCGGATCGCTGGTTGGATCGCTGGTGCATCGCTAAATGTAAAAGGGCCTTAACTCATCCTAACCAGGTGAGCATATTTCAAGATATACTGTCCTTTGTAACGTGGATAAGACCCTATTGCGCTTTTGTTTCCTCCCCTTTTTTTTCTGCAATAAAAATACCAAGTAACTTACAGAGTTAAGTAGAATGCTCCTGGTCTCCTGGATGGGGGCTGTACCTAACGCGCATTTCGGCACACCGCCTTTGTCAGGGGGTGGCGCCAAAAGGAGAGAGGTAGGTATAAATGTCATGCATAACCAATCACAGAAGAGAGGTGTGTTATAGGCGTCCAATAAGAAAGAGAAACTTGTTACTCCATTAAGTGACGCTGCTAAAATAGTGTGAGTCTTTAACCAGTTAACCCCCCCAATGGTGGTTTGCGTGTTAATGACCGGGCCATTTTTTACAATTCTGACCACTGTCCCTTTATGAGGTCATAACTCTGGAACGCTTCAACGGATCTAGGCGATTCTGAGACTGTTTTCTCGAGACATATTGTACTTCACTTTAGCGGTAAAACTTATTCACTGTAACTTGTGTTTAATTATGAATAAAATGGAAATATGGAAAAAAATTTGAAAATTTTGCTATTTTCAAACTTTGAATTTTTATGCCCTTAAAATAGAGAAATATGTGACACAAAAGTTACTAAATAACACTTCCCACATGTCTACTTTACATCAGCACAATTTTGGAAACAAAATTTTTATTTATTAGGAAGTTATAAGGGTTAAAAGTTGACCAGCGATTTCTCATTTTTACATCAAAATTTACAAAACCATTTTTTTAGGGACCACCTCACATTCAAAGTCACTTTGAGGGGTCTATATGGCAGAAAATACCCAAAAGTGACACCATTCTAAAAACTGCACCACTCAAGTTACTCAAACCTACATTCAAGAAGATTATTAACCCTTCAGGTGTTTCACAGGAGCAGAAGCAATGTGGAAGGAAAAAATGAACATTTAACATTTTAGTTGTTGTCCAATTTGTCCTGAGTGCGCTGATACCCCATATGTGGGGGAAAAACACTGTTTGGGCACACGACAAGGCTCGAAAGGGAAAGAGCGCCGTTTGACATTTTCAACCTAAAATTGGCTGAAATTGAAATCGGACACCATGATCCGCTTGGAGAGCCCCTGATGTACCTAAACAGTGGAAACCCCCCACAAGTGACCCCATTTTGGAAACTAGACCCCCTAAGGAACTTATTTAGATGTGTGGTGAGCACTTTGAACCCCCAAGTGTTTCGCTAAAGCTTATAATGCCCGGGCGTGAAAATATAAAATCCTATTTTGTTTCCACATAAATGATCTTTTAGTCCCCAATTTTTCATTTTCCCAAGGGTAACAGGAGAAATTGGACTCCAAAAGTCATTGTCCAATTTGTCCTGAGTACGCTGGTACCCCACATGTGGGAAAAAACTGTTTAGGCACATGTTGGGGCTCAAAAGGGAAGTTGTGACGTTTTGGAATGCAGACTTTGATGGTCTGCTGGCGTCATGTTCCGTTTGCAGAGCCCCTGATGTGCCTAAACAGGAAAAAACCCACATGTAACATCATTTTGGATATGTTGCACGTAACTCAATACTTACTGCTGTGTATCCATGTTGGGCAAAGTAGAGATGTCATCAGGTGAAAGGTGTTACTAGCATATGGATGTAGCCAGGCCCTGTGCCTTTGATTGTCTAACATTCCCTGGTGTGCTAGGCAACTGGTAATTTATCCCAAATCAGTCCCCACAATCACTCTCACCTGATCCTCCACTCAGTCCTGTATATTCAGATGCTTTCTAGGGGGGCACGTGTGTCTCCCTGCAGCATAAGTATCACTGCAGCAAAAGTATCGTACTGTGAAGATGCAGTTATTACTACGGCAGTTAGTTACGGCAGATGTCAGGACCCCTCACTATACACCTATCTCTTTTGGGTATGTCTGCTGAGTAAGCACTTTTTTTACTTGGATCTAGCTTTTCTATTAACCCTCCTACTCCTCCACCATGTTTACATATGCCCTCACAGTGTTTGCTCCATTATTCCTCACTCTCCTTCACTATCCCCAAACCCCAGCACCCTCTAGCCAAATAATGATCTCCCATTCACTCTTTCCTCCCCACCTGACCTCCTCTGCTGAACTGCTCCTCAACCCTGTCCAAATGAAACCTAAAACAAGCTGCCCACTCTCCTCCCATCTGCTCTCCCTTTCTCTGCTTCTCCTCATTGCTGGCGACATATCTCCCAATCCTGGACCCCCACAGCTCATACCCCCAATTACTACCCCTTCCTACCGCTCCCTATCCAATAAGAACTACCGCAATATTTCCAACTTAAAACCTGTGCCATTGACACCCAACCCCCTGCTCCCTCTCTCGGGAACACTTTGGAATGCCCGTTCCATCTGCAATAAGCTCCATGTGATTCATGACCTCTTACTCTCTCACAATCTTGCCTTCCTCGGCCTCAAAGAAACCTGGCTGACACCCTCTGACACCGCCTCCCCTGCTGCGCTGTGTTACGGCGGCCTCCACTTCACCCACACTCCACACCCTGGCAATAGACATGGCAGAGGAGTGGGTCTTCTCCTTTCTTCCAACTGCACCTTTAACCCAGTCCCACCTCTTCCCTCCCTTACCCTCCCCTCTTTTTAAGTCCATTCTGTCCGCATCTACTCTCCCTCCAACCTCCAAGTGGCTGTCATATACCGACCTCCAGGTCCGACCACTGCCTTCATTGACCAATTCTCTACCTGGCTTCTTCATTTTCTTTCAACTGACATCCCCACTGTCATCATGGGTGACTTAAACATCGTCACTGATACCCTTCAGTCAGCAACCTCCAAACTCTTGTCTCTTACTTCATCCTTTGGACTTACTCAGTGGTCCTCCTCAGCCACCCACACAGACGGACACACATTAGACCTGGTCTTCACCCGCCTCTGCTCTCTTTCTAACTTCACCACCTCCCCTCTCCCTATATCTGACCACCATCTACTCACTTTCTCATCCCTGTCCTCCTCACCTGTCACCCATATCCAGCACTTTGGAATGCCCGTTCCATTTGCAATAAGCTCCATGTGATTCATGACCTCTTTCTCTCTCACAATCTTGCCTTCCTCGGCCTCAAAGAAACCTGGCTAACACCCTCTGACACCGCCTCCCCTGCTGCGCTGTGTTACCTGGTCTTCACCCGCCTCTGCTCTCTTTCTAACTTCAGCACCTCCCCTCTCCCTCTATATGACCACCATCTACTCACTTTCTCATCCCTGTCCTCCTCACCTGTCACCCATATCCAGCAACACGTGCACCCCCGCAGAAACCTTGCACACCTAGACACCCACACGCTCTATGACTCTATTCTACCACTGGCATCCATATCCTCACTCCACGACACTGCCACTCCTTTCTACAATGCCACTTTCGCATCAGCTATTGAAGCGGTTTTCCCTCTCGTTCATGGCAGAATGCGACGTATCAACAGACAACCCTGGCACAATAACACCACTAAAAAG
Organism: Dendrobates tinctorius; assembly: GCF_039654945.1. Lineage (NCBI taxonomy): Eukaryota > Metazoa > Chordata > Amphibia > Anura > Dendrobatidae > Dendrobates > Dendrobates tinctorius. The sequence continues at coordinate 4,881,064 of NW_027361853.1, read as the reverse complement.
CTCCGGCAAGTGTCCAGGATTGCAGAGCGGCGCTGGAAGAAAACAAATTCACAAGACGACTTCATTGCATTCTAACAGGCCACACTCACTTTCAAATCTGCCCTCACCTCTGCTAAACAGGCCTACTTCACAACCCTTGTATCTTCCCTATCTTACAACCCCAAACAGTTATTCAAAACTTTTAACTCCCTCCTCCGCCCACCACTGCCCCCTCCAACATCCCTCATCTCTGCCGAGGACTTTGCCACACACTTCAAAAATAAGATTGACCAAACAAGGCAAGTCTTCATCGTTCAACCACCACAACCACTTTGTATACCAGACCAATGCCCAATAACCTCACTCTCCAACATCACTGAAGGGGAGCTTAATTGTCTCATCTCCAAATCGCACCTCACAACCTGTGCACTTGACCCCATTCTATCCCACCTCCTCCCCAACCTCACCACCACACTTATCCCATCCCTAACCCACTTCTTCAACCTATCGCTAACGTCCGGTACCTTCCCTTCTGCTTTCAAACATGCCACAATCACGCCTATCCTTAAAAAGCCAACCCTCGACCCAACCGCTATGTCCAGCTATCACCCAATATCGTTGCTCCCATTCACTTCCAAACTCCTGGAGCAGCACGTCCATGCTGAACTTTCCTCCCACCTATCATCTAATTTGCTCTTTGACAATCTACAATCTGATTTCCGCCCCCATCACTCCACTGAGAAAGCCCTGACCAAAATTACTAACGACCTACTTACAGTCAAATCAAATGGACAGTACTCTATACTCATGCTTCTAGACCTGTCCTCTGCATTCAACACAGTTGACCACTGCCTCCTACTGCAGATCCTCTCCTCCTTTGGCATCAAAGACCTCACCCTATCCTGGATCTCCTCAAACCTTTCCAACCGCACATTCAGCGTCTCCCACTCACACACCACCTCCTCATCCAACCCTCTCTCCGTTGGAGTCAGCCAAGGCTCTGTTTTAGGACCCCTACTCTTCTCAATCTATACACTTGGTCTGGGGCAACTCAAAGTCCCACAGATTCCAGTACCACCTTTATGCTGATGACACTCAGATCTACCTCTCGGTCCCAGACGTCTCCTCTCTGCTGTCCAGAATCCCAGAGTGTCTATCAGCCATATCCTCCTCCTTCTCCTCTCGCTTCCTCAAGCTCAACGTGGACAAATCTGAACTCATCATCTTTCCTCCATCTCACAGATCTTCCTTACCCGACCTAGCTATAACAATTAATGACATCACGCTTTCCCCAGTACCAGAAGTCCGCTGCCTCGGAATAACCTTTGACTCTGCCCTGTCCTTCAAACCGCACATCCAAGCTCTTTCTACCTCCTGTCGCCTCTAGCTCAAAAATATTTCCAGAATCCATCCTTTCCTCAACCCTCAATCTACTAAAATGCTTGTGCATGCCCTCATCATCTCCCGCCTCGACTACTGCAACATCCTTTTCTGTGGTCTCCCTGCTAACACCCTCGCACCTCTCCAGTCCATCCTTAACTCTGCTGCCCGACTAATTCATCTCTACTCCTCCGCTTCTCCCCTCTGCAAATTTCTTCACTTGCTCCCATTCCCTCAACGTATCCAGTTCAAATTACTAATACTGACCTACAAGGCCATCTATAACCTGTCTCCTCATATGTCTCTGAACTAATCTCCCGATACCTTCCCTCACGTAATCTCTGGTCCTCCCAAGATCTCCATCTCTCCTCCACACTTATTCGCTCCTCATCCAACCACCTCCAAAACTTCTCTCGAATATCCCCCATCCTCTGGAATTCTTTGCTCCAACAAGTCCGACTATCAACCACATTTCGATCCTTCAGTCGGAACCTGAAAACCCACCTCTTCAAGAAAGCCTACAGCCTGCAATGACCCCACTACCTCCTTCTCTCTCACCACTACCGGAGAAATCACCTCAACTAACACCAGAACTGCTGCAACCCACCAACCTACTGTCTTCTTCGCCACCATCCTTTAGCATGTAAGCCCGAAAGGGCAGGGTCCTCTCCCCTCTGTATCAGTCTGTCATTGTTAGTTTGTTTACTGTAAGCGATATCTGTAATTTGTATGAAACCCCTTCTCATGTACAGCACCATGGAATCAATGGTTCTATATACATAAATAATAATAATAATAATAATACTACTAGACACCCACAGAACAAATCTAGATGTGCCCCCAACTAAACTAATGTAAATTAGTAGTGCATGGAGGTGTGGTACAATTTGAAGCAATCCTTCATACACAGGCCAGGTTTTTCGGGTCAGGTGTCGCACTGGTAAATGGTGTCCTTGAGTATTCCCCTTTTGTAACACACTCAGCACCTTTTTTACGGCTTACTTTTTCTACCAGCTGGCGGGAGCAACCCCGCAAAATGCTGACCTGGTACGATACGAGCACCTTCAGTTCCGGAAGTACTGGGACCCGCTCCTTCTGGAGTGCCAAACATCAGGGCCTTAAACACTACCTCCTGGAAATGAAGGTATGACGTATCAGTGTGGCGTGCACATTGTGACAGTAGGAATGCGTTGAGCATTGCCATTTGTACGATGTGCACGGCCAGCTTTTTGTACCACACCCTGGCCTTTCTGAGAGCATTGTACGGTTGGAGGTATTGATCGGAGAGATCAACTCCCCCCATGTTTTTGTTGTATCCCACTACACTGGTCGGTTTGCTGACCTGTGTGGAGGTACCCCGTACAGTGCAGAGGGTGCTGCCATCACCGTGTATGGTGGTCAAGAGATGGACATCCCTCTTGTCCTTGTACTTGACCCCCAGTAGGTGGTCACTACATTGGGCTCTGCTCTTAACTTCAGCATCTGCCCAAGTAGCGTCTTCGGAAGGCCTCTCTCATTTTTGCGGACAGTACCGCAGGCTGCGGTACCTCGTGCAGAGAGGGATTTGTAGAGTGGGATGCTGGTATAAAAGTTATCAGTGTAGAGGTGATAACCTTTATCCAGCAGTGGGTGAACCAAATCCCACACAATTTTCCCACTCACTCCCAGGACAGGAGGACACTCAGGGGGTTCAATCCTGGTGTCTTTTCCTTCATACACTCTAAAACTGTGAGTGTACCCTGAGGTACTCTCACAAAGTTTGCAGAGTTTGATTCCGTACCTGGCCCTCTTACTGGGCAGGTATTGACGGAATCCGAGCCTTCCCTTGAAATGGACCAAGGACTCATCCACGCTGATCTCCCTTTGGGGCACGTACACTTCAGCAAACTTTTTGTTGAAGTGTTCGAAGACCAGCCGAACTTTGAACAGACGGTCAAAGTTGAGGTCATCTCGTGCGGGACACTAGGCATTATCGGTATAATGCAGAAACTTGTAGATGGCCTCAAAACGCGTCCGGACCATGACCATTCAAAACACTGGAGTGTTGTATAAAATATCAACACTCCAATATTGCCGAATTTCCGGCTTCTTCAGTATCCCCATGTGGAGGACCAAGCCCCAAAACTGCATCATTTTAACTGCGTCCACAGGAGACCAGTTAGAATATCATGAACGCGGGTTTTTTTCGCCAAAAATTGACGAGCGTACAAATTAGTTTGCTCCACCATGAGGTTAACAAAATCCTCAGAGAAAAAGACTTTGAAAAAGTCTATTTCTGTGAGGCCGGTGGTGTCAAACTTGATTCCTGATTCTGCCACAAAATCAGGAATCAGTGGCTCATAATTTTCGGGGGCGAGGTCCATACAGGGTCTACTGAATCAGCTTTGGGCATGGTGGGCGCTGCCTCATCTTCTGTCCTGGAGTGTCTGCGTGGCGGTTCTGCAGGACCCGAAGAGGAAGAGGATGAAGAATCCGAAAAACAAACAAAAGTCGGATCCTCTGCCTCCCTATCAGTGTCGGAGGCAAGGTAAGAATATGCCTCCTCCATTGAATAGCGCTGTTGGGACGAACGCCATGGGCGGGACATTTTTTGTGAAAGTGGTGCTATGGTGTACTTTATTTATAACTATGTGTATGTGTGGGGGGGCTAGTGATTGGTGTACACTATTCTGTAAAGAAAAAGCTAAAAGAAAAAAGAAAATGGGAAGAAAAACACCTGTGAAAAGAAAAGTCTAAAACAGCAGGCCCTAGCTCTGACAAGTGAACGGCGTCACTTATCAAAGTTCAGTGGCGGCTGCTGGGTGTGCGTACAGGTGTGGTGCAAGTGGGGGTTGAAAAAAGGAAATCAGCAGGCACATGCTCTGATAAATGAATGATGTCACTTTTCACAGTTTGGCGGCTGTGGGATGCGAATACGGAGTTGGCGCAAAGGGGGATGCTAAATGTGCGCATAGAGGCGGTGCAAAGGGGGATTGAGGGGGGTAAAAAGAGGGGGAAGGGGGAATGGGGGGATGAAGAGAGATCGGACAGGGATTAGCACTTACGCTTGTAGTCAGGTGGCGCAAAGGGGGGGGTAAAAAAAAGGAAATTAGCAGGCACAAGCTATGATAAGTGAACTATGTCATTTATCAAAGTTTGGCGGCTGTAGGATGCGAATACGGAGCTGGCGCAAAGGGGGCTGAGGAAAAAAAGCAAGCACGAGTGTTGATTGATAAACTGCGTCACCAATGAACGCTCGACGGCTGCTAAATGTGCGCACGGAGGTGTCGCAAAGGGAGGGTGGAGTGGGGTTAAAAAAAGGGGGTAAGGGGAAGGGGGATTGGGGGGATGAAGCTAGATTGGGGAGGTGAAGCTAGATTGGGCACGGATTGGGGATAGGGCAATACTTACAGTTGTAGGGTTTTTCTTTCTTCTTTCTTTAGCAGATATTGTGATGCTACAAGCTGCTGTGGCACCACAATACCCAGCACACCAGGAGATCCAGACATATGACCGCTCTCTAGGGTGTTCTCAGCTAGTGTGAGGACCCCCTGCAGAGCTGTCATACAAGTCACAGGCAGGTCAGGGACAGGTCACAGAGCGATCACATCGCTGCTGTGACCTGTCATTGGTGGGATTGAATGATAACATCAATCCACCAAACCCTGCTCTGCCTGGTGACCATGGACACCGCCTAGGATCGGAGCTCACAGCTCCAATTCCAAGGCAGGTCATGGCCAGGTCATCAGCAGGGCACTGAGTGGTCACAGAGTGACAGCAGCTGTGCCCTGTGGTTGGCGGGATCACCGATCTAATCGATCGTGCCAACCAGCTCCTGCAGGCCCTGCTGGGCCTGTATCAGGTCCCAGCCTAGGATCGGTGCTAATACAGCACCGATCCAGACCGGTACTGGCAGGGCACAGAGGCGCTATACCGCCGCTGTGCCCTATGATTGGCGCGATCGATGCGATCACCGCCAGGCACCGGGTCTAGGTTTGAGCACATCGGTACTCGATCCTAGCCTACGACATCATTGTTTCAGCAGCTCCGATTGGCTGAAACAATGAGAAGCGCTGTGATTGGCTGTTTTGATTTCAACAGCCAATGACTGGGCTCGGGAGGAAGGGAGGGAGGCGACAGACCCCGGGATGCCGAGGCCATCTACCATAAGGTAAGATGGCGTCGGAATTTTAATGCGATCACCGCGACTTAAGTCCCGATGTCGCATTAAATGCCATGACGTACTATCCCGTCCTAGGTGATTAAGTCCCAGGTCACATGGACGGGATAGTACATCATATGGCAGAAAGGGGTTAAAATACCGCGCATGAGCAAAGTACGTTCAGTAATACACTGCGCATGAGCCAACAGGAGCAACGAGGCCTGCCGAGCCGAGTGCGCTGAATGACGTGCATGGAACAGGAAGTGAAGGGGAGTCCGAGCCAGACGCGTCAAGTATCCAGGCAACAAACAGGCTGTCACTCGGATACAGAGAGACGCGGCCATGAACGGGCACCACAACCAACACTGCTGCATGCGCGTACCGCAATCAGCCGACAGGACCCAAAGAAACAGGCCTATAAATAATTACTGGTGCATATATACAAAATAGAGAATGACAGATATTTTGACTAGCGTATAGTAAATACAGCATTAGTAATATATCATACAATAAATCAGAAAAAAAGGGGAAAAGTAATGAAAAATAAAAATACAAAAATAAGAGTAATGATGATGCAATTGTTTCCATCTACAGATGAATCTTCAAGTTGATCCAGATGATATGCAGCTACATGTTTCCACCAGTATTCAAACATGCATATAATATTACAACTGTATATCACACACTAAAAAATAAGATAAAACAGGAAAAATTAGTATGATATAAAGAAAATAAATAAAACACATCAGTATGCAGCCTTTTATTTATTGAATACCCATGTAGAATGATGCAAGAGGGATAAAAATAGAATAATGAATAAAAATATCAATAAGTATATTAACACAAATATATCTCTGTATATAAAACTGGATGTATGTGTGTGTGTGTGTCACCAACCAATCATGAAGCATCTTTCATTTCACCAGAGCTGTTCAAAAGAAGCTGAGCTGTGATTGGTTGCTATGAGCAACAGTTTTCCTTGCAACCAATCACTTAGCATCTCTCATTTCACCCGAGCTGGTTAAAAGAAGCTGAGCTGTGAATGGTTGCTATGAGCAAGTTTTCCCACTTGACAACACCTCAGCAGACAGTGACATGGTGGGAGAAATCTAGAATTCCCGGGAACATAAGCTCCCAGCCATTGTTTTCCCCCAGAAAGGAGCAGTGAGTACATGACAGAAATTAATCCCCCCCTCCCATGCCTATATACCCATCACACATCCTCCATCTCATAGTCACATCTTCCCTCTTAAAGGGATCATTGGTATGGAAGTCAGAGCAAATCCATCCAGCGCTTTGGTATTGACCCCAGGCCTCTCTTAAAGGGATCCCCGATATGGAAGTTAGGACCGTTTCACTCAGCTCTGTGGTTCTGACCCAGGGTCTCTTAAAGGGATCATTGGTATGGAAGTTAGGGCAAATGCCTCAGTGCTCTGATTCTGACCCCAGGGTTCTATTAAAGGGATCCCCGGTAAGGAAGTTAGGGCAAATCCACTCAGCGCTCTGATTCTGACCCAAGGCCCCTCTTAAAGGGATCCCCGGTATGAAAGTGAGGGCAAATCCACTCTGTGCTTTGGTACTGACCCCAGGCGTCTCTTATAGGGATCTCCGGTAAGGAAGTTAGGGTAAATCCCTCGGCGCTCTGATTCTCACCCCAGGCTTCTATTAAAGGGATCATTGTTATGGAAGTCAGGGCAAATCCACTCAGCGCTCTGGCTCTGACGCCAGGCCTCTCTTAAAGGGATCCCTGGTATGGAAGTTAGGACCGTTCCACTCAGTGCACTGGTTCTGACCCCAGGCTGATGGGATGATGTGGGATATTAGGGGTAGTAGTCCGGTAGCTCTGGCTGACGGGATGATGTGGGATGCTATAGTGAATGTGGCTAGTATCAATATAAAAAGTTATTTAGTAGTAAAAATTAAAATATTATTAAGGAAATGCAAAATATTAAATCCGCCTCCTAGTGGCAAAAAATAAAAGAATAAAAACATAAGCATACAGAAAGACTGTCGACTAGGTAACATAAAATAAAATAATGGTCAGAGAAATGGGGCAAAACTATTATTCTCATTGAGACCCAGTGGATGGACAGTATTCAAGGTCCAGATCCATTTGGTCTCACATTAGCCGTAAACTTGCACAATTTTTGCACCCCTAATATTGGTTGTAATTAAATCGACCCAGCGTACTCTCAATAGGGTGCTATCACAGTTGTGATGGAGTTTAACCCCCTTTACCCCCAAGGGTGGTTTGCACGTTCATGACCGGGCCAATTTTTACAATTCTGACCACTGTCCCTTTATGAGGTAATAACTCTGAAACACTTCCATGGATCACACTGATTCTGACATTGTTTTCTCATGACATATTGTACTTCATGATAGTGGTAAAATTTAATTCAAATAACTTGCGTTTATTTGTGAAAAAAACGGAAATTTGACGAATATTTTGAAAATTTCGCGATTTCCCAACTTTGAATTTTTATGCCCTTAAATCACAGAGCTATGGCACACAGAAAACTTAATAAATTAATCCAATTTGTCCACAAACTTTATCAATGGCACTTCAAACAATTCATATATCACAAACCAGAGTGAATGAACTCCAGATAGAAGCGTTCCATTAAAATGAGATTTATTTCAATATATTTTTTAAAAAAGACATACACAATAAAATGAAACAAGATGTCTCCAAAAACGAGACGTCACCACAAATTAGTTAACCACCATCAATATAAATTTTGGCAAACAAAAGTACATAAGAAATGAATTCACAGGAAAAAAAATATATTCTCTCTCCTTCTATATACTGTATCTATATATGTACATATACGCTTGGCTATAAAATCATATGCCTAAGTGTGCTTATTTATAACCATCAATTTCAAAGTACACAACATATTGTTATGCCAAACAATTATGGTAGACTGATATAATTTGTATTTGAAAAAGTATATATACCAGGAAATCAATCCTTATATAAAACGGAGCCCAGCTATATTAACCCCATAGTCATATGCTTATTCTCAATAAGATAAATTATACGTATCAAGTGATACAAAGTGCGTATTAAACGTTTCCTAAAAGAGATGAATTTATACCTGGTAATATGTAGTGGTGGCGTCTCACTACCCCGACGCGCGTTTCGCGGTTTGCTTCTTCCGGGGGCGTGGTTTTGTGAGGGGAAGGAGGGTGTTTAAATATACCGGTGTCCAATAAAAATGTCGGATTGATAAATACCTGCCGACGGCATAGTGACGCATGAACGCTAATGCCACACCCCATAGTAACCATCGATTCCATAGAAACCGCTCAGTGAACCACAGCTATCAAATAAATGTGGTCACATAATGAGCGCCTCAGTGAATCGGCCTGGGTCTGGGTAATCAGCGCATGCGTACTGCCATTCAGCATATTAAAGTTGAAAGGAAGGAAAAAAGGAAATCACCAGCCTCAATAAATCAGCCTAGATCCAAACAATCAGCGCACACATACCGCCATTCAATATATACAAATTGCAAAGAAACCAAGCTGCATGCGGGCAAAACCAAAAAACGGACTATTTGTATTAAGTCCAAACTTTATACAGGCACAATCATATAATGGAAGTCTCACTAAATCAGGCTAGGTCTAAGCATATAACACATATAAAGGAGTTAGCTTTGGCCGTTCAATATATAGAGATTATAAAAAGCCCAACATGCTTGCGGTAAAAAACGGACTGTTTGTATTAAGTCCAAACTTAATATAATGAAAACCTCAATAGATCAGGCTGGGTCCAGGCATATAAAACATATAAAGAAGTTACAAGAAGAGATTCACCCATAGTGCCAAAAGATGCAGACCCTTTATATTATAGGATAGATCAAAAAATAATTAAACCGCAATATATAAAAAGGAATTATATTAATATAGTGCAAGAATAAATTATAAAGTGCAATGTGATTGAATGTAAATATAATATTAATACCATATTAACAGGTGTAAAAGAATAAATAAAAAATAAATAAATAGATAAAAAGTGCTTTAATAATAATATAAGTGCAAAGTTACAAATAATAGGTTGCATAGTGATATAAATACAAGTATAAATACAAGTATAAATACTATTTTTATTTTATTATTGTGTTAAAGAAAGAACCCCTAGTGTAGAAAAAAATAACAAACCAATAATAAAGATTATTATGAAAATAAGTGTCAAGTGAATAAAAATAAAAAATTCATAAAAATAAATAACCATCAAAAATAAGGTCATACTAATATAATATATACATTTAAATCACACAGGGACAAATGCAAATACAAAATTATTTAAACAACCCTATTTGTGATAATACATAATCGAATACATAACATATAATATAAATATACAATTATTACAATATAATAACCTACATATCTTTATACAAAAATTATCGTAAATATTATTAAATCTTTGTGATATTTTTTACAAACAAATACTAATATTTCTGAATAAAATCACAGAACTATATGTATGTATTTCCTTTGAAAAATGCATTCAGCTTCCTTGTAAACGATGATAGCTTGTCCGACACATTGGAAAATGGTATAGCCACAAAAAGAGGGACATCCAAAAGCATCTAAATAATAAACAAACAAACACAATACTGTAAAATGCGTTAAAACATAATTAAGATCAATAAAATTAAAATTAACACCCAAACCCCTAAAAAATAGTATAGCCAGAACAAAATCTAATATATAAAGCTCAAAGTGTGTATGTATGTATGTACGTGTGTGTATGTATGTGTGTGTGTGTGTGTATGTCCGGGATAGGCATCCGCACCGTCGCAGCTACAGCCACAAAATTTGGCACAGCAACACGTCTGTACCCCGCGAGCGTCCTAAGCTATGTTGTGAGGCGAAATTTTAACCCTGCGCGTTCCAATTCACCAAACAAATTTGCCCCCATCTTCATACTGGGGAAAAGGTGTGTGCGTGTCAGCCCCGCCCCTCATTATGATGTCATAATGCCCCTATTTGCATACTGGGGAAACAGTGTGTGCGTATCAAGCCCCGCCCCTCATTATGATGTCACAATGGTTGCCATGGTGACACTGATGTCATCATAGGTTGCAAGCCCTGCCGCCGCTCATTATCATGTCATAATGGTTGACTATGGGATGGAGGATGTGTGATGGGTATATGGGCACTGGACTATGGGATGGAGGATATGTATGACGGGTATATGGGCACGGGACTATGGGATGACGGATATGTATGATGGGTATATGGGCACGGGACTATGGGATGGAGGATATGTATGATGGGTATATAGGCATGGGACTATGGGATGGAGAATATATATGATGGGTATATGGGCATGGGACTGAGATGAAGGATGTATGATGGGTATATGGGCACTCGACTATGGGATGGAGGATATGTATGATGGGTATATGGTCACGGGCCTATGGGATCGTGGATATGTATGATGGGAATATGGGCATGGGACTATGAGATGAAAGATGTATGATGGGTATACGGGCACTCAACTATGGGATGGTGGATATGTATGATGGGTATATGGGCACGGGCCTATGGGATTGTGGATATGTATGATGGGTATATGGGCATGGGACTATGGGATGGAGGATAATTATAATTTGCTATAACTAACCACAGTTAGTTACTATGCCCGGGCAGTGCCGGGTTCTTCAGCTAGTTATTTATAAAAATGCAGCAAAGCCAAAATTTTCATTATGACCTTGAGGACTGAGGGTACCAAGCCTAAATATCCACTTACTTTCAAGCTGAGCCAAAATTTTTGCAATGTTTCTACCCCGAATTCCTAGATCCACCTGATTGATACCCTGAATTTGTAAACCACTAGGGTTGCAATTATGAAAAGCTTTGAAATGGCGCGGTAAAGTCTTTAATTGAGAATTATCCGTAATTGTATTGGCTTTTTCAATGTCACGTACATGTTCTCTCACCCTTAACTTGAGTTCCCTAGTTGTTAAACCTACATAAATTCTATCGCATGGACATGTAGCGTGGTAAACCACAGCTTTAGATGAGCAGGTAATGTGCTTTCTAATCTGGTAGATTTTAGATCCATCATGATTTTTAAAGGTTTTGCTTTTTACAAGATTAGAACAAGCCTTGCACATTCCGCAAGGAAAAAAACCTTTATTGTCCTCACTACTTTTTAAAGATGTCTTTCTGGGATCATAATGACTGTGGACAAGAAGATCCTTTAAATTTGCAGAACGACGAGCCGTAAATGCAGGTGTCATAGGTAAAAATTGTTTCAAAATAGGGTCCATTTCCAAGATTTTCCAATGTTTTTTAATTATATTTACCAAATCATACCACTCAGAGCAATAAGTTGAAATAAATCTAATAGTTTCGCCATCTTTTTCTTTCTTTTTACCCTTTTCTCCATAAAGAAGATCATTTCTAATTATTTTCATTGCTCTATATTATTATATATTATTATATTATTACCATTCATTTATATTATTATTATTATTCATTTGCACTTCTATTATTAAAGCACTTTTTATCTATTTATTTATTTTTTATTTATTCTTTTACACCTGTTATGTGGTATTAATATTATATTTACATTCAATCACATTGCACTTTATAATTTATTATTGCACTATATTAATATCATTCTTTTTATATATTGCGGTTTAATTATTTTTTGATCTATTATCCTATAATATAAAGGGTCCGTATCTTTTGGCACTATGGGTGAATCTCTTCTTGTAACTTCTTTATATGTTTTATATGCCTGGACCCAGCCTGATCTATTGAGGTTTTCATTATATTAAGTTTGGACTTAATACAAACAGTCCGTTTTTTACCGCAAGCATGTTGGGCTTTTTATAATCTCTATATATTGAACGGCCAAAGCTAACTCCTTTATATGTGTTATATGCTTAGACCTAGCCTGATTTGCTGAGGCTTCCATTATATGATTGTGCCTGTATAAAGTTTGGACTTAATACAAATAGTCCGTTTTTGCCCGCATGCAGTTTGGTTTCTTTGCAATTTGTATATATTGAACGGCGGTATGTGTGCGCTGATTGTTTGGATCTAGGCTGATTCATTGAGGCTGGTGATTTCATTTTTTCCTTCCTTTCAACTTTAATATGCTGAATGGCAGTACGCATGCACTGATTACCCAGACCCAGGCCGATTGCCTGAGGCGCTCATTATGTGACCACATTTATTTGATAGCTGTGGTTCACTGAGCAGTTTCTATGGAATCGATGGTTACTATGGGGTGTGGCATTAGCGTTCATGCGTCACTATGCCGTCGGCAGGTATATATCAATCCGACATTTTTATTGAACACTGGTATATTTAAATACCCTCCTTCCCCTCACAAAACCACGCCCCCAGAAGAAGCAAACCGCGAAATGCGCGTCAGGGTAGTGAGACGCCAACACTACATATTACCAGGTATAAATTCATCTCTTTTAGGAAACGTTTAACATGCACTTTGTATCACTTGATACGTATTATTTATCTTTTTGAGAATAAGCATATGACTATGGGGTTAATATAGCTGGGCTCCGCTTTATATAAGTATTGATTTCCTGGTATATATACTTTTTCAAATACAAATTATATCAGTCTACCATAATTGTTTGGCATAACAATATGTTGTGTACTTTGAAATTGATGGTTAAAAATAAGCACACTTAGGCATATGATATTATAGCCAAGCGTATATGTACATATACAGTGGGGAAAAAAAGTATTTAGTCAGTCAGCAATAGTGCAAGTTCCACCACTTAAAAAGATGAGAGGCATCTGTAATTTACATCATAGGTAGACCTCAACTATGGGAGACAAACTGAGAAAAAAAAATCCAGAAAATCACATTGTCTGTTTTTTTTTTCATTTTATTTGCATATTATGGTGGAAAATAAGTATTTGGTCAGAAACAAGCAATCAAGATTTCTGGCTCTCACAGACCTGTAACTTCTTCTTTAAGAGTCTACTCTTTCCTCCACTCATTACCTGTAGTAATGGCACCTCTTTAAACTTGTTATCAGTATAAAAAGACACCTGTGCACACCCTCAAACAGTCTGACTCCAAACTCCACTATTTTTGAAGACCAAAGAGCTGTCAAAGGACACCAGAAACAAAATTGTAGCCCTGCACCAGGCTGGGAAGACTGAATCTGCAATAGCCAACCAGCTTGGAGTGAAGAAATCAACTGTGGGAGCAATAATTAGAAAATGGAAGACATACAAGACCACTGATAATCTCCCTCGATCTGATGCTCCACGCAAAATCCCACCCCGTGGGGTCAGAATGATCACAAGAACGGTGAGCAAAAATCCCAGAACCACGCGGGGGGACCTAGTGAATGAACTGCAGAGAGCTGGGACCAATGTAACAAGGCCTACCATAAGTAACACACTACGCCACCATGGACTCAGATCCTGCAGTGCCAGACGTGTCCCACTGCTTAAGCCTGTACATGTCCGGGCCCGTCTGAAGTTTGCTAGAGAGCATTTGGATGATCCAGAGGAGTTTTGGGAGAATGTCCTATGGTCTGATGAAACCAAACTGGAACTGTTTGGTAGAAACACAACTTGTCGTGTTTGGAGGAAAAAGAATACTGAGTTGCATCCATCAAACACCATACCTACTGTAAAGCATGGTGGTGGAAACATCATGCTTTGGGGCTGTTTTTCTGCAAAGGGGCCAGGACGACTGATCCGGGTACATGAAAGAATGAATGGGGCCATGTATCGTGAGATTTTGAGTGCAAACCTCCTTCCATCAGCAAGGGCATTGAAGATGAAACGTGGCTGGGTCTTTCAACATGACAATGATCCAAAGCACACCGCCAGGGCAACGAAGGAGTGACTTCGTAAGAAGCATTTCAAGGTCCTGGAGTGGCCTAGCCAGTCTCCAGATCTCAACCCTATAGAAAACCTTTGGAGGGAGTTGAAAGTCCGTGTTGCCAAGCGAAAAGCCAAAATCATCACTGCTCTAGAGGAGATCTGCATGGAGGAATGGGCCAACATACCAACAACAGTGTGTGGCAACCTTGTGAAGACTTACAGAAAACGTTTGACCTCTGTCATTGCCAACAAAGGATATATCACAAAGTATTGAGATGAAATTTTGTTTCTGACCAAATACTTATTTTCCACCATAATATGCAAATAAAATGAAAAAAAAAACAGACAATGTGATTTTCTGGATTTTTTTTTCTCAGTTTGTCTCCCATAGTTGAGGTCTACCTATGATGTAAATTACAGACGCCTCTCATCTTTTTAAGTGGTGGAACTTGCACTATTGCTGACTGACTAAATACTTTTTTTCCCCACTGTATAGATATATAGAAGGAGAGAGAATATATTTTTTTTCCTGTGAATTCATTTCTTATGTACTTTTGTTTGCCAAAATGTATATTGATGGTGGTTAACTAATTTGTGGTGACGTCTCATTTTTGGAGACATCTTGTTTCATTTTATTGTGTATGTCTTTTTTAAAAAATATATTGAAATAAATCTCATTTTAATGGAACGCTTCTATCTGGAGTTCATTTACTCTGGTTTGTGATATATGAATTGTTTGAAGTGCCATT
The DNA here is from genome assembly GCF_039654945.1 of Dendrobates tinctorius. Classification (NCBI taxonomy): domain Eukaryota; kingdom Metazoa; phylum Chordata; class Amphibia; order Anura; family Dendrobatidae; genus Dendrobates; species Dendrobates tinctorius. The sequence goes on along the minus strand of NW_027361853.1, from coordinate 4,865,977 downwards.
GATAATTTTTGAAGTTTGTGGACAAATTGGATTAATTTATTAAGTTTTTTGTGTGCCATATCTCTGTGATTTAAGGGCATAAAAATTCAAAGTTGGGAAATTGCGAAATTTTCAAAATTTTCATCAAATTTCCGTTTTTTTCACAAATAAAAGCAAGTTATTTGAATGAAATTTTACCTCTAACATGAAGTACAATATGTCATGAGAAAACAATGTCAGAATCAGTGTGATCCATGGAAGTGTTTCAGAGTTATTACCTCATAAAGGGACAGTGTTCAGAATTGTAAAAATTGGCCCGGTCATGAACGTGCAAACCACCCTTGGGGGTAAAGGGGGTTAAACTCCATCACAACTGTGATAGCACCCTATTGAGAGTACGCTGGATCGATTTAATTACAACCAATATTAGGGGTGCAAAAATTGTGCAAGTTTATGGCTAATGTGAGACCAAGTGGATCTGGACCTTGAATACTGTCCATCCACTGGGTCTCAATGAGAATAATAGTTTCGCCCCATTTCTCTGACCATTATTTTATTTTATGTTACCTAGTCGACAGTCTTTCTGTATGCTTATGTTTTTATTCTTTTATTTTTTGCCACTAGGAGGCGGTTTTAAAATTTCGCATTTCCTTAATAATATTTTAATTTTTACTACTAGATGACTTTTTATATTGATACTAGCCACATTCACTATAACATCCCACATCACCCCGTCAGCCAGAGCTACCGAACTACTACCCCTAATATCCCACATCATCCTGTCAGCCAGAGCCACCGGACTACTACCCCTAATATCCCACATCATCCCGTCAGCCTGGGGTCAGAACCAGAGCACTGAGTGGAACGGTCTAACTTTCGTACCAGGGATCCCTTTAAGAGAGGCCTGGCGTCAGAACCAGAGCGCTGAGTGGATTTGCCCTGACTTCCATAACAATGATCCCTTTAATAGAAGCCTGGGGTGAGAATCAGAGCGCCGAGGGATTTACCCTAACTTCCTTACCGGAGATCCCTATAAGAGACGCCTGGGGTCAGTACCAAAGCACAGAGTGGATTTGCCCTCACTTTCATACCGGGGATCCCTTTAAGAGGGGCCTTGGGTCAGAATCAGAGCGCTGAGTGGATTTGCCCTAACTTCCTTACCGGGGATCCCTTTAATAGAACCCTGGGGTCAGAATCAGAGCACTGAGGCATTTGCCCTAACTTCCATACCAATGATCCCTTTAAGAGACTCTGGGTCAGAACCACAGAGCTGAGTGAAACGGTCCTAACTTCCATATCGGGGATCCCTTTAAGAGAGGCCTGGGGTCAATACCAAAGCATTGGATGGATTTGCTCTGACTTCCATACAAATGATCCCTTTAAGAGGGAAGATGTGACTATGAGATGGAGGATGTGTGATGGGTATATAGGCATGGGAGGGGGGGATTAATTTCTGTCATGTACTCACTGCTCCTTTCTGGGGGACATACAATGGCTGGGCGCTTATGTTCCCGGGGATTCTAGATTTCTCCCACCATGTCACTGTCTGCTGAGGTGTTGTCAAGTGGGAAAACTTGCTCATAGCAACCAATCACAGCTCAGCTTCTTTTAACCAGCTCTGGTGAAATGAGAGATGCTAAGTGATTGGTTGCAAGGAAAACTGTTGCTCATAGCAACCAATCACAGCTCAGCTTCTTTTGAACAGCTCTGGTGAAATGAAAGATGCTTCATGATTGGTTGGTGATACACACACACATACATACATACAGTTTTATATATAGAGATATAATATATATTAACATGGTGATATATATTTGTGTTAATATACTTATTGATATTTTTATTCATTATTCTATTTTTATCCCTCTTGCATCATTCTACATGGGTATTCAATAAATAAAAGGCTGCATACTGATGTGTTTTATTTATTTACTTTATATCATACTAATTTTTCCTGTTTTATCTTATTTTTTAGTGTGTGATATACAGTTGTAATATTATATGCATGTTTGAATACTGGTGGAAACATGTAGCTGCATATCATCTGGATCAACTTGAAGATTTATCTGTAGATGGAAACAATTGCATCACCATTACTCTTATTTTTGTATTCTTATTTTTCATTACTTTTCCCCTTTTTTTCTGATTTATTGTATGATATATTACTAATGCTGTATTTACTATACGCTAGTCATAATATTTGTCATTATCTATTTTGTATATATGCACCAGTTATTATTTATAGGCCTGTTTCTTTGGGTCCTGTCGGCTGATTGCGGTACGCGCATGCAGCAGTGTTGGTTGTGGTGCCCGTTCATGGCCGCGTCTCTCTGTATCCGAGTGACAACCCGTTTGTTGCCTGGATACTTGACACGTCTGGCTCGGACTCCCCTTCACTTCCTGTTCCATGCACGTCGTTCAGCGCACTCGGCTAGGCAGGCCTCGTTGCTCCGTTGGCTCATGCGCAGTGTATTACAGAACGTACTTTGCTCATGCGCGGTATTTTAACCCCTTTCTGCCATATGATGTACTATCCCGTCCATGTGACCTGGGACTTAATCACCTAGGACGGGATAGTACGTCATGGCATTTAATGCGACATCGGGACTTAAGTCGCGGTGATCGCATTAAAATTCCGACGCCATCTTACCTTATGGTAGATGGCCTCGGCATCCCGGGGTCTGTCGCCTTCCTCCCTTCCTCCCGAGCCCAGTGATTGGCTGTTGAAATCGAAACAGCCAATCACAGCGCTTCTCATTGTTTCAGCCAATCGGAGCTGCTGAAACAATGATGTCGTAGGCTAGGATCGAGTACCGATGTGCTCAAACCTAGACCCGGTGCCTGGCGGTGATCGCATCGATCGCGCCAATCGTAGGGCACAGCGGCGGTATAGCGCCTCTGTGCCCTGCCAGTACCGGTCCGGATCGGTGCTGTATTAGCACCGATCCTAGGCTGGGACCTGATACAGGCCCAGTAGGGCCTGCAGGAGCTGGTTGGCGCGATCGATTAGATCGGTTATCCCGCCAACCACAGGGCACAGCTGCTGTGACCACTCAGTGCCCTGCTGATGACTTGGCCATGACCTGCCTTGGAATTGGAGCTGTGAGCTCCGATCCTAGGCGGTGTCCATGGTCACCAGGCAGAGCAAGGTTTGGTGGATTGATGTTATCATTCGATCCCACCAATGACAGGTCACAACAGCGATGTGATCGCTATGTGACCTGTCCCTGACCTGCCTGTGACCTGTATGACAGCTGTGCAGGGGGTCCTCACAATAGCTGAGGACACCTTAGAGAGCGGTCATACGTCTGGATCTCCAGGTGTGCTGGGTATTGTGGTGCCACAGCAGCTTGTAGCATCACAATACCTGCTAAAGAAAGAAGAAAGAAAAACCCTACAACTGTAAGTATTGCCTGATCCCCAATCCCTGCCCAATCTAGCTTCACCCCCCCAATCTAGCTTCATCCCCCCACCCCCTTTTTTTACCCCACTCCACCCTCCCTTTGCGCCACCTCCGTGCGCAAATTTAGCAGCCGCCGAGCGTTGATTGGTGACGCAGTTTACCAATCAACACTCGTGCTTGCTTTTTTTTCCTCAGGCCCCTTTGCGCCAGCTGCGTATTCGCATCCTACAGCCGCCAAACTTTGATAAGTGACATAGTTCACTTATTCAGAGCTTGTGCCTGCTGATTTCCTTTTTTTCACCCCCCCTTTGTGCCACCTGACTAAAGCGTAAGTGCTAATCCCTGTCCGATCTCTCAACTCCCCCCATTCCCCCTTCCCCCTCTGCGCCGCCTCCGTGCGCACATTTAGCAGCCCCCTTTGCGCCAACTCCGTATTCCCATCCCACAGCCGCCAAACTGTGATAAGTGACATACTGTAATTCACTTATCATAGCTTGTGCCTGCTGATTTCCTTTTTTTAACCCCCCTTTGCGCCACCTAACTACAAGCGCAAGTGCTAATCCCTGATCCCTGTCCAATCTCTCTTCATCCCCCCTTCCCCCTCTTTTTACCCCCTCCATCCCCCTTCGCGCCACCTCTATGCACACATTTAGCATCCCCCTTTGCGCCAACTCCGTATTCGCATCCCACAGCCGCCAAACTGTGAAAAGTGACATAATTCACTTATCAGAGCTTGTGCCTGCTGATTTCATTTTTTCACCCCCCCTTGCACCACACCTGTACGCACACCCAGCAGCCGCCACTGAACTTTGATAAGTGACGCCGTTCACTTGTCAGAGCTAGGGCCTGCTGTTTTAGACTTTTCTTTTCACAGGTATTTTTCTCCCCATTTCCTTTTTTCCTTTAGCTTTTTCTTTACAGAATAGTGTGCACCAATCACTAGCCCCCCCCACACATACACATAGCTATAAATAAAGTACACCCAAGCACCACTTTCACAAAAAATGTCCCGCCCATCGCGTTAGTCCCAACAGCGCTATTCAATGGAGGAGGCATATTCTTACCTTGCCTCCGACACTGATAGCGATGACGAGGATCCGACTTTAGTTTATTTTTCGGATTCTTCATCCTCTTCCTCTTTGGGTACTGCAGAACCGCCACGCAGACACTCCAGGACAGAAGATGAGGCAGCGCCCACCATGCCCGAAGCTGATTCAGTAGACCCTGTATGGACCTCGCCCCCGAAAATTACGAGCCACTGATTCCTGATTTTGTGGCAGAATCAGGAATCAAGTTTGACACCACCGACCTCACAGAAATAGACTTTTTCAAAGTCTTTTTCTTTGAGGATTTTGTTAACCTCATGGTGGAGCAAACTAATTTGTACGCTCGTCAATTTTTGGCGCAAAACCCGCGTTCATGATATTCTAACTGGTCTCCTGTGGACGCAGTTGAAATGATGCAGTTTTGGGGCTTGGTCCTCCACATGGGGATACTGAATAAGCCGGAAATTCGGCAATATTGGGGTGTGGATATTTTATACAACACTCCAGTGTTTTGAATGGTCATGGTCCGGACGCGTTTTGAGGCCATCTACAAGTTTCTGCATTATACCGATAATGCACAGTGTCCTGCACGAGATGACCCCAACTTTGACAGTCTGTTCAAAGTTCGGCCGGTCATCTAACACTTCAACAAAAAGATTTCTGAAGTGTACGTACCCCAAAGGGAGATCAGCGTGGATGTGTCCTTGGTCCATTTCAAGGGAAGGCTCGGATTCCATCAATACCTGCCCAGTAAGAGGGCCAGGTATGGAATCAAACTCTACAAACTTTGTGAGAGTACCTCAGGGTACACTCACAGGTTTAGAGTCTATGAAGGAAAGGACACCAGGATTGAACCCCCTGAGTGTTCTCCTGTCCTGGGAGTGAGTGGGAAAATTGTGTGGGATTTGGTTCACCCACTTCTGGATAAAGGTTATCACCTCTACTCTGATAACTTTTATACCAGCATCCCACTCTACAAATCCCTCTCTGCGCGAGGTACCGCACCCTGCGGTACTGTCCGCAAAAATGAGAGAGGCCTTCCGAAGACGCTACTTGGGCAGATGCTGAAGTTGAGAGCAGAGCCCAATGTAGTGACCACCTGCTGGTGGTCAAGTACAAGGACAAGAGGGATGTCCATCTCTTGACCACCATACACGGTGATGGCAGCACCCTCTGCACTGTACGGGGTACCTCCACACAGGTCAGCAAACCGACCTGTGTAGTGGGGTACAACAAAAACATGGGGGGTGTTGATCTCTCCGATCAATACCTCCAACCGTACAATGCCCTCAGAAAGGCCAGGGCGTGGTACAAAAAACTGGCCGTGCACATCGTAAAAATGGCAATGCTCAACGCATTCTTGCTGTCACAATAGGCACGCCACACCGATACGTCGTACCTTCATTTCCAGGAGGTAATGTTGAAGGCCCTGATGTTTGGCACTCCAGAAGGAGCGGGTCCCAGTACTTCCGGAACTGAAGGTGCTCGTATCATACCAGGTCAGCATTTTCCGGGGGTGCTCCCGCCAACTGGTGCTGAGTGTGTCACAAAAGGGGAATACGCAAGGACACCATTTACCAGTGCGACACCTGCCCCGAAAAACCTGGCCTGTGTATGAAGGATTGCTTCAAATTGTACCACACCTCCATGCTCTACTAATTTACATTAGTTTAGTTGGGGGCACATCTAGATTTGTTCTTTGGGGGGTCTAGTATTATTATTATTATTATTTATGTATATAGCACCATTGATTCCATGGTGCTGTACATGAGAAGGGGTTACATACAAATTACAGATATCGCTTACAGTAAATAAACTAACAATGACAGACTGATACAGAGGGGAGAGGACCCTGCCCTTTCGGGCTTACATGCTAAAGGATGGTGGCGAAGGAGACAGTAGGTTGGTGGGTTGCAGCAGTTCTGGTGTTGGTTGAGGTGATATCTCCGGTAGTGGTGAGAGAGAAGGAGGTAGTGGGGTCATTGCAGGCTGTAGGCTTTCTTGAAGAGGTGGGTTTTTAGGTTCCGACTGAAGGATCCAAATGTGGTTGATAGTCGGACTTGTTGGGGCAAAGAATTCCAGAGGATGGGGGATATTCGGGAGAAGTCTTGGAGGTGGTTGGATGAGGAGCGAATACGTGTGGAAGAGAGATGGAGATCTTGGGAGGACCAGAGATTACGTGAGGGAAGGTATCGGGAGATTAGTTCAGAGACATATGGGGAGACAGGTTATAGATGGCCTTGTAGGTCAGTATTAGTAATTTGAACTGGATACGTTGAGGGAATGGGAGCCAGTGAAGAGATTTGCAGAGAGGAGAAGCGGAGGAGTAGCGGGGAGAGAGATGAATTAGTCGGGCAGCAGAGTTAAGGATGGACTGGAGAGGTGCGAGGGTGTTAGCAGGGAGACCACAGAAAAGGATGTTGCAGTAGTCGAGGCAGGAGATGATGAGGGCATGTACAAGCATTTTAGTAGATTGAGGGTTGAGGAAAGGATGGATTCTGGAAATATTTTTGAGCTAGAGGCGACAGGAGGTAGAAAGAGCTTGGATGTGCGGTTTGAAGGACAGGGCAGAGTCAAAGGTTATTCCGAGGCAGCGGACTTCTGGTACTGGGGAAAGCGTGATGTCATTAATTGTTATAGCTAGGTCGGGTAAGGAAGATCTGTGAGATGGAGGAAAGATGATGAGTTCAGATTTGTCCACATTGAGCTTGAGGAAGCGAGAGGAGAAGGAGGAGGATATGGTTGATAGACACTCTGGGATTCTGGACAGCAGAGAGGAGACGTCTGGGCCAGAGAGGTAGATCTGAGTGTCATCAGCATAAAGGTGGTACTGGAATCTGTGGGAGTTGCCTCAGACCAAGTGTATAGATTGAGAAGAGTAGGGGTCCTAAAACAGAGCCTTGGCTGACTCCGACAGAGAAAGGGTGGGATGAGGAGGTGGTGTGTGAGTGGGAGACGCTGAATGTGCGGTTGGAAAGGTATGAGGAGATCCAGGATAGGGCGAGGTCTTTGATGCCAAAGGAGGAGAGGATCTGCAGTAGGAGGCAGTGGTCAACTGTCTTGAATGCAGAGGACAGGTCTAGAAGCATGAGTATAGAGTACTGTCCATTTGATTTGACTAAGTAGGTCATTAGTAATTTTGGTCAGGGCTGTTTCAGTGGAGTGATGGGGGCGGAAATCAGATTGTAGATTGTCAAAGAGCAAGTTAGATGATAGGTGGGAGGAAAGTTCAGCAACGATATTGGGCGATAGCTGAACATAGCGGTTGGGTCGAGGGTTGGCTTTTTAAGGATAGTCGTGATTGTGGCATGTTTGAAAGCAGAAGGGAAGGTACCGGACGTTAGCGATAGGTTGAAGAAGAGGGTTAGGGATGGGATAAGTGTGGTGGTGAGGTTGGGGAGGAGGTGGGATAGAATGGGGTCAAGTGCACAGGTTGTGAGGTGCGATTTGGAGACGAGACAATTAAGCTCCCCTTTAGTGATGTTGGAGAGTGAGGTTATAGGGTTTGGGCATTGGTCTGGTATACAAAGTGGTTGTGGTGGTTGAACGATGAAGACTTGCCTTGTTTGGTCAATCTTATTTTTGAAGTGTGTGGCAAAGTCCTCGGCAGAGATGAGGGAGGTTGGAGGGGGCAGTGGTGGGCGGAGGAGGGAGTTAAAAGTTTTGAATAACTGTTTGGGGTTGTAAGATAGGGAAGATACAAAGGTTGTGAAGTAGGCCTGTTTAGCAGAGGTGAGGGCAGATTTGAAAGCAAGTGTGGCCTGTTTGAATGCGATGAAGTCGTCTTGTGAATTTGTTTTCTTACAGCGCCGCTCTGCAATCCTGGACACTTGCCGGAGCTTTTTAGTGGTGTTATTGTGCCAGGGTTGTCTGTTGATACGTCGCATTCTGCCATGAACGAGAGGGACAACCGCATCAATAGCAGATGCGAGAGTGGCATTGTAGAAAGCAGTGCCAGTGTCGTGGAGTGAGGATATGGATGCCAGTGGTAGAATAGAGTCAGAGAGCGTGTGGGTGTCTAGGTGTGCAAGGTTTCTGCGGGGGTGCACGTGTTTCTGGATATGGGTGACAGGTGAGGAGTACAGGGATGAGAAAGTGAGTAGATGGTGGTCAGATATAGGGAGAGGGGAGGTGGTGAAGTTAGAAAGAGAGCAGAGGCGGGTGAAGACTAGGTCTAATGTGTGTCCGTCTGTGTGGGTGGGTGGCTGAGGAGGACCACTGAGTAAGTCCAAAGGATGAAGTAAGAGACAAGAGTTTGGAGGTTGCTGACTGAAGGGTATCAGTGACGATGTTTAAGTCACCCATGATGACAGTGGGGATGTCAGTTGAAAGGAAATGAAGAAGCCAGGTAGAGAATTGGTCAATGAAGGCAGTGGTCAGACCTGGAGGTCGGTATATGACAGCCACTTGGAGGTTGGAGGGAGAGTAGATGCGGACAGAATGGACTTCAAAAGAGGGGAGGGTAAGGGAGGGAAGAGGTGGGACTGGGTTAAAGGTGCAGTTGGAAGAAAGGAGAAGACCCACTCCTCTGCCATGTCAATTGCCAGGGTGTGGAGTGTGGGTGAAGTGGAGGCCGCCGTAACACAGCGCAGCAGGGGAGGCGGTGTCAGAGGGTGTCAGCCAGGTTTCTTTGAGGCCGAGGAAGGCAAGATTGTGAGAGAGAAAGACGTCATGAATCACATGGAGCTTATTGCAGATGGAACAGGCATTCCAAAGTGCTCCCGAGAGAGGGAGTAGGGGGTTGAGTGTCAATGGCACAGGTTTTAAGTTGGAAATATTGTGGTAGTTCTTATTGGAAAGGGAGCGGTAGGAAGGGGTAGTAATGGGGGGTATGAGCTGTGGGGGTCCAGGATTGGGAGATATGTCGCCAGCAGTGAGGAGAAGCAGAGAAAGGGAGAGCAGATGAGAGAAGGAGAGTGGGCAGCTTGTTTTAGGTTTTGTTTGGACAGGGTTGAGGAGCAGTTCAGCAGAGGAGGTCAGGTGGGGAGGAAAGAGGGAATGGGAGATCATTATTTGGTTAGAGGGTGCTGGGGTTTGGGGATAGCGAAGGAGAGTGAGGAATAATGGAGCAAACACTGTGAGGGCATATGTAAACATGGTGGAGGAGTAGGAGAGTTAATAGAAAAGCTAGATCCAAGTAAAAAAAGTGCTTACTCAGCAGACATACCCAAAAGAGATAGGTGTATAGTGAGGGGTCCTGACACCTGCCGTAACTAACTGCTGTAGTAATAACTGCATCTTCAATGTACGATACTTTTGCTGCAGTGATACTTATGCTGCAGGGAGACACACGTGCCTAACCCCGCACACGTGCCCCCCTAGAAAGCATCTGAATATACAGGACTGAGTGGAGGATCAGGTGAGAGAGATTGTGGGGACTGATTTGGGATAAATTACCAGTTGCCTAGCACACCAGGGGATGTTAGACGATCAAAGGCACAGGGCCTGGCTACATCCATATGCTAGTAACACCTTTCACCTGATAACATCTCTTCTTTGCCCAACATGAATACACAGCAGTAAGTATTGAGTTACGTGCAACATATCCAAAATGATGTCACATGTGGGTTTTTTCCTGTTTAGGCACATCAGGGGCTCTGCAAACGGAACATGACGCCAGCAGACCATCAAAGTCTGCATTCCAAAACGTCACAACTTCCCTTTTGAGCCCCAACGTGTGCCTAAACAGTTTTTTCCCACATGTGGGGTACCAGCGTACTCAGGACAAATTAGACAATGACTTTTGGAGTCCAATTTCTCCTGTTACCCTTGGGAAAATGAAAAATTGGGGACTAAAAGATCATTTATGTGGAAACAAAATTTTCATGCCCAGGCATTATAAGCTTTAGCGAAAAACTTGGGGGTTCAAAGTGCTCACCACACATCTAGATAAGTTCCTTAGGGGGTCTAGTTTCCAAAATGGGGTCACTTGTGGGGGGTTTCCACTGTTTAGGTACATCAGGGGCTCTCCAACCGGATCATGGTGTCCGATTTCAATTTCAGCCAATTTTAGGTTGAAAATGTCAAACGGCGCTCTTTCCCTTTCGAGCCTTGTCGTGTGCCCAAAAAGTGTTTTTCCCCAACATATGGGGTATCAGCGCACTCAGTAAAAATTGGACAACAACTTTTGGGGTCCAATTTCTCCTGTTACCCTTGGGAAAATAAAACAATTGTTGCTAAAAGATAATTTTTGTGACTAAAATGTTAAATGTTCATTTTTTCTTCCACGTTGCTTCTGCTCCTGTGAAACACCTGAAGGGTTAATAATCTTCTTGAATGTAGCTTTGAGTAACTTGAGGGGTGCAGTTTTTAGAATGGTGTCACTTTTGGGTATTTTCTGCTATATAGACCCCTCAAAGTGACTTTGAATGTGAGGTGGTCCCTAAAAAATGGTTTTGTAAATTTTGATGTAAAAATGAGAAATCGCTGGTCAAATTTTAACCCTTATAACTTGCTAATAAAAAAAAATTTTGTTTCCAAAATTGTGCTGATGTAAATTAGACATGTGGGAAATGTTCTTTAGTAACTTTTGTGTCACATATTTCTCTATTTTAAGGGCATAAAAATTCAAAGTTTGAAAATTGCAAAATTTTCAATTTTTTTTCCATATTTCCGTTTTATTCATAAATGAACAAAAGTTACAGCGAAGAAATTTTAACACTAAAGTGAAGTACAATATGTCACGAGAAAACAGTCTCAGAATCGCCTAGATCCGTTGAAGCGTTCCAGAGTTATGACCTCATAAAGGGACAGTGGTCAGAATTGTAAAAAATGGCCCGGTCATTAACGTGCAAACCACCATTGGGGGTTAACGGGTTAATGACTCACACTATTTTAGCAGCGTCACTTAATGGAGTAACAAGTTTCTCTTTCTTATTGGATGCTTATGACACACCTCTCTTCTGTGATTGGCTATGCATGACATTTATACCTACCTCTCTCCTTTTGGCGCCACCCCCTGACAAAGGCAGTGTGCCGAAACGTGCGTTTGGTAGAGCCCCCATCCAGGAGACCAGGAGCATTCTACTTAACTCTGTAAGTTACTTGGTATTTTTAGCATTTTGTACTGACTAATTGTTTTCATATACCTTTACTCCTGGCCGTTCATTGTGGAATGTGGATACACTGACACCCGGTAGTGTCCTTTTGCACTGTTGCACTTTACTATTTTGCCAATGATGATTCCTTGAAACACATGGCTTTTTTTGCACATTTGTTATATAGTCATTATTTGCACATTTGATATATAGTCATTACTTGATATTTTTTGTGCACTATACACATGTTGAGTCTGTGACACTATTTTTTTTTTAAACATTTCTTCACATTATTGCTCACTAAGATGTAATCCACATCTACTTGCCACATGTTAAACTGGATAACCGTACTCTTGTTGTAGCATACGGGTATTTGTCTTTTACCCTTTTTTACATGTGATTTAACATTATTTTTTAACCTGTTATACTTAATAAAAATTGATAATATTCTGAACTATTTTGGACTTTAGGTCGGCTCTTTTTCTGTGTTTTATGTTGGATTTTCCGATTGTCCATTAAGGTCCATTTCTTAGTAGTGCTGTGAATAAGGGGTATTTTAAGATAGAATATTTGTTATACTGCACCTTTATATAAATTACCGTATATACTCGTGTATAAGCCGATCCCCCCTAATTTTGCCACAAAGCCTGGGAAAACTTATTGACTTGCGTATAAGAATAGGGTGGAAAATTCAGCAACTACTGGTAAATTTCAAAAATAAAAATAGATACCAATAAAAGTAAAATTAATTGAGACATCAGTAGGATAAATGTTTTTGAATATCCATCTTAAATCAGGAGCCCCATATAATGCTCCATACAGTTCATGATGGTCTCCATACAAAATACACCCCATATAATGCTGCACAAAGGTTAATAATGCCCCCATAAGATGCTCCATAGAATAATATGCCCCATATAATGCTCCATAAAGTTTATGCCCCCATAAGAAGCTCCATAGATTATTCCCCCATAAGATGCTCCATAGATTATGCCCCATAAGATTCTCCATAGTTTATGCCCTCATAAGATGCTCCATAGATTATGCCCAAATAAGATGCTCCATAGATTATGCCCTCATAAAATGCTCCATAGATTATGCCCTCATATGCTGCCCCATAGATTATGCCCCCATATACTGCTCCATAGAATATGACCCCATATGCTGCTCCATAGAATATGCCTCCACATGCTGCCCCATAGGATATGCCCCCATATGCTGCTCCATAGAATATGCCCCCATATGCTGCTCCATATAATAAGCCTCCATATGCTGCCCCATAGAATATGCCCCCATATGCTGCCCCATAGAATATGCCCCCATATGCTGGCCCATAGAATATGCCCTGATATGCTGCCCCATAGAATATGCTCCCATATGCTGCCCCATAGAATATGCCCTCATATGCTGCTCCATAGAATATGCTCCCATATGCTGCTCCATAGACTATGCCCCATATGCTGCCCCACAGACTACGCTTCCATATGCTGCCCCATAGACTATGCCCCCAAATGCTGCCCCATAGGATGTTCCTATATGCTGTTCCTTAGAATATGCCCCATATGCTGTTCCATAGACTATGCCCCATATGTTGCTCCATATAATATGCCCCCATATGCTGCCCCATAGAATATGCCCCATATGCTGCCCCATAGGATATGCCCCCATATGCTGCCCCATAGGTTATGCCCCCATTTGCTTCTCCATAGAATATGCCCCCATTTGCTGCTCCATAGATTATGCCCCATATGCTGCCCCATGGGATATGTCGCAATATGCTGCCCCATAGGATATGGCCCCATATGCTGCCCCATAGGATAAGGCCCCATATGCTGCCCCATAGGATATGCCCCCATATGCTGCCCCATAGGATATTCCCCCTGCCCGCCTGCTTGTGCCTCAGCCGTGGTCGTCGGTCAGTGACAGCTGTGTCGCCTGCCATGCCTCAGCCGGGTTCGCTGGAGTCTTGCCCGTCTGTCAGTGCTGCAGCCCGATCAGCTAGCCAGTGCCCCAGCCGTGCCCTCTGTGCTCCCTTGCACTTCACGCTGTTTCCGCACTGTGCTCTGCGTGCTCTCTAAACCACGCGCAGGCCCTCGCCTGCCCATGGCATGCCTCCCCGTGCTTCTTTAAAAGTACATGCAGGCCTTGCCATGTCCCCTGTCGTGCCCTCTTGCACGCACAGGCCCTAACCCTGTCCTGGAACCCTGACCCGCGCAGGACTCTGCCTCGCCTGATCCTGGCGTGCCTCTCTGCACGCGCAGGACTTTGCCTTGTGACCTTGTGCCTTGGCGTGTCTGTACACATGCACTCTGTCTCGTACCTTGTGCCTGGGCGTGTCTCCACACACGCACCCTGTCTTGTTTTGTGAACCCTGGCGTGTCCCCTACACACGCACCTAGTCTTGAACCCTGGCGTGTCCCCTACACACGCACCTAGCCTTGAACCCTGGCATGTCCCCTACACACGCACCTAGCCTTGGACCTTGGCGTGTTCCCTAACACGCACCATGCCTGGATATCTGACGTGCCTCCTTGCCTGAACCCTGGTTTGCCTGCCGGATGCCCGGAACCTGCCGATCGCTGCCAGAGATCGTAAGCTGGATGACTGCGGCCTGATGTCCGGAGCTGATGTCCGCAGCCTGATGCCTTGATCATGTCGATCGTTGCCAGCGGTCCGGAGTCCGATGCCATTGTGCCTTTACCTAGGTGTGCCACCTGGCACGTACTGTGTTATGGACCTTGGTATGCCCACGCACGCACTTTGCACGTTTTGATTGTTCTCACGTTTTTACACTGAATGTGATTCTGAAGTTACCCTAATGAAGATACCTTGCACCTACGTCTTGTCTTGTCTTGCTTCTTGCTCGTCCTGTTGCCAGACACTCAATAGTGTCCCCTGAGCCGGCCGGCTGGTCCCAGCAGTCGTGGTGGCTCGCCCCCTTGGTCTTGCCCCTGACACTCCCTGTACAGGGGGTGGGTTCTCACTAGGTCAGCTCGCCCTAGGTGGGTGGGTACCACGGCCCAGAGGGTCCACGCTAAAAAGGAAAAGGGGCTCAGCAGAAGCTGAGTCCGTCACATTGATATTTAGTCATTATTTGCACATTTGATATATAGTCATTACTAGAGTTGAGTGAAACGGGTCGAAAAATTTCAAAAGTCGCCAACTTTTGGCAAAGTCGGGTTTCATGAAACGAAACCCGACCCTAGGATGAGGTCGGCCACGAGGTCGGCGCCAAAGTCGCGTTTCAAAAGTTTGTTTTGCGCTCTTTTTCAGCCAATCAGGATCCACGGACACGGTGGGCAACGTGATGACATAGGCAGGGGTCACCACCATCTTTCAGAAGGGCATGCAAGTGATTGGCTTGCTTTGGTGGGCATCACAAGGGTGCACGCCGACCGCCATCTTACTTCTGCCGATCTTAGCATAGGGAGAGGTTGCTGATTCTGTAGGGAGAGCGTTAGGCAGGGAAGAAGAAAAAAAAAATGCTTCTGCTGCTAGCGATTTTGCCTGTCCAACACACCAGTCACTGTGTGTGCAGAGCAAGGGGAGGCTATATTGTGGTGGATCAGCGGTGTTGGTTGTTAGGCTGCCTTCTAAGGCTTCCTGACACATGCATTGCTGTTTACCCCCTGCTCTGCAAACTGCTTTTTTAAAAGCAATCCCAATTTTTTTTTTTGTCCTGCTGAGGTATTGAGCGTACATTTTTTCACACCATACAGCGTCAGTGGGCCTCACACAATCCAAAAGTGTCCAGTGTCCACAAGTGTCTGCAGAAATTCAAAATCTCCCCTATCCTGTAGTCACTTTTTCACACCTGTGCCATCGAGCCTGTGACATAGCGCTCTGATATTCAGTGGGCCGCACACAATCCAAAAGTGTCCAGTGTCCACTAGTCTCTGCAGAAATTCAAAATCTCCCTTATCCTGTAGTCACTTTTTTCACACCTGTGCCATCGAGCCTGTGACATAGCGCTCTGATATTCAGTGGGCCTCACACAATCCAAGAGTGTCCACAAGTGTCTGCAGAAATTCAAAATCTCCCTTATCCTGTAGTCACTTTTTTCACACCTGTGCCATCAAGCCTGTGACATAGTGCTCTGATATTCAGTGGGCCTCACACAATCCAAAAGTGTCCAGTGTCCACTAGTGTCTGCAGAAATTCAAAATCTCCCTTATCCTGTAGTCACTTTTTTCACACCTGTGCCATCGAGCCTGTGACATAGCGCTCTGATATTCAGTGGGCCTCACACAATCGAAAAGTGTCCAGTGTCCACAAGTGTCTGCAGAAATTCAAAATCTCCCTTATCCTGTAGTCCCTTTTTTCACACCTGTGCCATCGAGCCTGTGACATAGCGCTCTGATATTCAGTGGGCCTCACACAATCCAAAAGTGTCCAGTGTCCACTAGTGTCTGCAGAAATTCAAAATCTCCCTTATCCTGTAGTCCCTTTTTTCACACCTGTGCCATTGAGCCTGTGACATAGCGCTCTGATATTCAGTGGGCTTCACACAATCCAAAAGTGTCCAGTGTCCACTAGTTTCTGCAGAAATTCAAAATCTCCCTTATCCTGTAGTCACTTTTTTCACACCTGTACCATCGAGCCTGTGACATAGCGCTCTGATATTCAGTGGGCCTCACACAATCCAAAAGTGTCCAGTGTCCACTAGTGTCTGCAGAAATTCAAAATCTTCCTTATCCTGTAGTCACTTTTTTCACACCTGTGCCATCGAGCCTGTGACATAGCGCTCTGATATTCAGTGGGCCTCACACAATCCAAAAGTGTCCAGTGTCCACAAGTGTCTGCAGAAATTCAAAATCTCCCTTATCCTGTAGTCACTTTTTTCACACCTGTGCCATCGAGCCTGTGACATAGCGCTCTGATATTCAGTGGGCCTCACACAATCCAAAAGTGTCCAGTGTCCACTAGTGTCTGCAGAAATTCAAAATCTCCCTTATCCTGTAGTCCCTTTTTTCACACCTGTGCCATCGAGCCTGTGACATAGCGCTCTGATATTCAGTGGGCCTCACACAATCCAAAAGTGTCCAGTGTCCACTAGTGTCTGCAGAAATTCAAAATCTCCCTTATCCTGTAGTCACTTTTTTCACACCTGTGCCATCGAGCCTGTGACATAGTGCTCTGATATTCAGTGGGCCTCACACAATCCAAAAGTGTCCAGTGTCCACAAGTGTCTGCAGAAATTCAAAATCTCCCTTATCCTGTAGTCACTTTTTTCACACCTGTGCCATCGAGCCTGTGACATAGCGCTCTGATATTCAGTGGGCCTCACACAATCGAAAAGTGTCCAGTGTCCACAAGTGTCTGCAGAAATTCAAAATCTCCCTTATCCTGTAGTCACTTTTTTCACACCTGTGCCATTGAGCCTGTGACATAGCGCTCTGATATTCAGTGGGCCTCACACAATCCAAAAGTGTCCAGTGTCCACTAGTGTCTGCAGAAATTCAAAATCTCCCTTATCCTGTAGTCACTTTTTTCACACCTGTGTCATTGAGCCTGTGACATAGCGCTCTGATATTCAGTGGGCTTCACACAATCCAAAAGTGTCCAGTGTCCACAAGTGTCTGCAGAAATTCAAAATCTCCCTTATCCTGTAGTCACTTTTTTCACACCTGTGCCATTGAGCCTGTTACATAGCGCTCTGATATTCAGTGGGCCTCACACAATCCAAAAGTGTCCAGTGTCCACAAGTGTCTGCAGAAATTCAAAATCTCCCTTATCCTGTAGTCACTTTTTTCACACCTGTGCCATCAAGCCTGTGACATAGCGCTCTGATATTCAGTGGGCCTCACACAATCCAAAAGTGTCCAGTGTCCACAAGTGTCTGCAGAAATTCAAAATCTCCCTTATCCTGTAGTCACTTTTTTCACACCTGTGCCATCAAGCCTGTGACATAGTGCTCTGATATTCAGTGGGCCTCACACAATCCAAAAGTGTCCAGTGTCCACTAGTGTCTGCAGAAATTCAAAATCTCCCTTATCCTGTAGTCACTTTTTTCACACCTGTGCCATCGAGCCTGTGACATAGCGCTCTGATATTCAGTGGGCCTCACACAATCGAAAAGTGTCCAGTGTCCACAAGTGTCTGCAGAAATTCAAAATCTCCCTTATCCTGTAGTCCCTTTTTTCACACCTGTGCCATCGAGCCTGTGACATAGCGCTCTGATATTCAGTGGGCCTCACACAATCCAAAAGTGTCCAGTGTCCACTAGTGTCTGCAGAAATTCAAAATCTCCCTTATCCTGTAGTCCCTTTTTTCACACCTGTGCCATTGAGCCTGTGACATAGCGCTCTGATATTCAGTGGGCTTCACACAATCCAAAAGTGTCCAGTGTCCACTAGTTTCTGCAGAAATTCAAAATCTCCCTTATCCTGTAGTCACTTTTTTCACACCTGTACCATCGAGCCTGTGACATAGCGCTCTGATATTCAGTGGGCCTCACACAATCCAAAAGTGTCCAGTGTCCACTAGTGTCTGCAGAAATTCAAAATCTTCCTTATCCTGTAGTCACTTTTTTCACACCTGTGCCATCGAGCCTGTGACATAGCGCTCTGATATTCAGTGGGCCTCACACAATCCAAAAGTGTCCAGTGTCCACAAGTGTCTGCAGAAATTCAAAATCTCCCTTATCCTGTAGTCACTTTTTTCACACCTGTGCCATCGAGCCTGTGACATAGCGCTCTGATATTCAGTGGGCCTCACACAATCCAAAAGTGTCCAGTGTCCACTAGTGTCTGCAGAAATTCAAAATCTCCCTTATCCTGTAGTCCCTTTTTTCACACCTGTGCCATCGAGCCTGTGACATAGCGCTCTGATATTCAGTGGGCCTCACACAATCCAAAAGTGTCCAGTGTCCACTAGTGTCTGCAGAAATTCAAAATCTCCCTTATCCTGTAGTCACTTTTTTCACACCTGTGCCATCGAGCCTGTGACATAGTGCTCTGATATTCAGTGGGCCTCACACAATCCAAAAGTGTCCAGTGTCCACAAGTGTCTGCAGAAATTCAAAATCTCCCTTATCCTGTAGTCACTTTTTTCACACCTGTGCCATCGAGCCTGTGACATAGCGCTCTGATATTCAGTGGGCCTCACACAATCGAAAAGTGTCCAGTGTCCACAAGTGTCTGCAGAAATTCAAAATCTCCCTTATCCTGTAGTCACTTTTTTCACACCTGTGCCATCGAGCCTGTGACATAGCGCTCTGATATTCAGTGGGCCTCACACAATCCAAAAGTGTCCAGTGTCCACTAGTGTCTGCAGAAATTCAAAATCTCCCTTATCCTGTAGTCACTTTTTTCACACCTGTGTCATTGAGCCTGTGACATAGCGCTCTGATATTCAGTGGGCTTCACACAATCCAAAAGTGTCCAGTGTCCACAAGTGTCTGCAGAAATTCAAAATCTCCCTTATCCTGTAGTCACTTTTTTCACACCTGTGCCATTGAGCCTGTTACATAGCGCTCTGATATTCAGTGGGCCTCACACAATCCAAAAGTGTCCAGTGTCCACAAGTGTCTGCAGAAATTCAAAATCTCCCTTATCCTGTAGTCACTTTTTTCACACCTGTGCCATCGAGCCTGTGACATAGCGCTCTGATATTCAGTGGGCCTCACACAATCCAAAAGTGTCCAGTGTCCACTAGTGTCTGCAGAAATTCAAAATCTCCCTTATCCTGTAGTCACTTTTTTCACACCTGTGTCATTGAGCCTGTGACATAGCGCTCTGATATTCAGTGGGCTTCACACAATCCAAAAGTGTCCAGTGTCCACAAGTGTCTGCAGAAATTCAAAATCTCCCTTATCCTGTAGTCACTTTTTTCACACCTGTGCCATTGAGCCTGTTACATAGCGCTCTGATATTCAGTGGGCCTCACACAATCCAAAAGTGTCCAGTGTCCACAAGTGTCTGCAGAAATTCAAAATCTCCCTTATCCTGTAGTCACTTTTTTCACACCTGTGCCATCAAGCCTGTGACATAGCGCTCTGATATTCAGTGGGCCTCACACAATCCAAAAGTGTCCAGTGTCCACAAGTGTCTGCAGAAATTCAAAATCTCCCTTATCCTGTAGTCACTTTTTTCACACCTGTGCCATCGAGCCTGTGACATAGCGCTCTGATATTCAGTGGGCCTCACACAATCGAAAAGTGTCCAGTGTCCACAAGTGTCTGCAGAAATTCAAAATCTCCCTTATCCTGTAGTCACTTTTTTCACACCTGTGCCATCGAGCCTGTGACATAGCGCTCTGATATTCAGTGGGCCTCACGCAATCCAAAAGTGTCCAGTGTCCACTAGTGTCTGCAGAAATTCAAAATCTTCCCTGTCCTATAGACACCTTGTACCTTGTTTTACATTACTATATAGTTTGTTGGATTTTGTCTACATTTCTACCAAAAATGAGGAAGGCTGGTGGAAGAGGCCGTGGAATTGGGCGGGGGTTGGCAGCTGGTAATGATGGTGTTGGTGGTGGATCTGATGGTAGTGGCAAAAGCAAAATAGGACCGAATGCAGGAGGTGTTGAGCCTGCGTCATCGTCTGGCTTCACAAGGCCTCGAAGGCTTAGTTTTCTAGGAGTTGGCAAACCGCTTTTAAAGCCAGAGCTTCAGGAAAAAGTTTTGTCTTACATTGCTGACTCAGCCTCCAGCTCTATCGCCTCCTCTTCTTCAGTTGTAAGAAATAAAAGCACTGAGTCGTCATTGGAGGCTCATGTTCATGAACCACACCTTTCCTTGTGTCCTTCACCCCAACCAAGATTGAAGGATGACGCAGGCCATACTACTGATTACTCCATGGAGCTGTTTTCACATACCATGCCTGGATTATCAAGTGAAATGGTGAATTACCCAGGCCAAGATGAATCTGACATGGAGTGCACTGATGCACAGCTGATGATAGATGATTCTGCTGGTACATTTACTCAGAGCACTACATTGTCCTTGCAGTGTACAGAGCCAGATTCTGACCCTGATGAGACTCAGGTGCCCCTTCCCGCACACTATACCACCATACACGGTGACACAGAGGAAGGTGCACATGACATTGAAGAGGAGGTAATGGATGACCCAGTTGTTGACCCAGATTGGCATCCATTGGGGGAAGAGGGTGCTGCTTCCAATAGCACAGATGAGGAGGAGCATCCACAGCAGACATCGACATCGCAACAGCTGTTATCTGGCAGGCCCGGAGCACTCCAAAGACAGGTTCCAAAAATCAAAAGAGTTGCTGGACAGCTTGTCCAGACGGTCAAAAGATCACAGCGTGCTAGGCCGCAAAATGTCTGCCAAAGTAGGAAGAGTGCAGTGTGGCACTTTTTTGAACAAAATCCTCATGATCAAGCCAAGGTTATCTGTAAGAAGTGCGCAAAGACCTTTAGCCGAGGGAAAAATCTGAAAAATTTGAATACCAGTTGCATGCTTAGACATTTAACCAGCATGCACTTGCAAGCGTGGACACAACACCAAACCTCAAGTGCCACATGTGCAACTGATCACAAAGAAGGTAGTCAACAACGCTACATTGTTTCCCCCACTGTAAGCCCACCGGTTAGCACAGCAGCAAATGTTGAGGTGTCGTTGCAAGGCCACAGCAGTCAGGGAATCCCACTGTTATATCAACGAAATACTGAATCTAGGCCATCAGAAAGAACACCAACTCCATCACCATCATCAACCCTCTCTCAGTCCGCCCTGTCCACCGCTACTTCCACCATATGCAGCTCTCAAGTCCAGCTCACCCTCCCAGACACTATGAGTAGGTCAAGAAAGTACTCAGTCTCTCATCCGCGTACACTGGGTTTGAACGCCCACATTGCCAAACTAATTTCGTTTGAGATGATGCCCTATCGGTTGGTGGAAAGCGCAGCTTTCCGCGAACTCATGGCCTATGCAGTACCACGCTATGACCTACCCAGTCGCCACTTCTTCTCTCGCAAAGCCATCCCAGCCCTCCACCATCATGTACAAGACCGCATTGTCCATGCACTCAAGCATCAGTGAGTGGAAAGGTGCACCTCACAACTGATGCATGGTCCAGTCGGCATGGCCAGGGCCGTTACGTGTCCATCACTGCGCACTGGGTTAATGTGGTGGATGCAGGGTCCACAGGGGACAGCGGTGGTGGGACAGTGCTGCCTAGCCCACGGTATAGGAAACAGTTGGCTGTAGGCGTTCGACCCTCCTCGTCCTCCTCCTCCTCCAGAAGCGAAAGCTCGTCCACAGAGCGCAGTCGTACGAGCACTCCATCTGCAGCTGCCACTGTTGCACACGAGGTGTCCCCCTATCGAGCAGCTATTGGAAAGCGTCAGCAGGCTGTGCTGCAGATGATGTGTTTGGGCGACAGACACACCGCCGAGGTGCTGGCCGAGTGCTTGAAGCGACAAACTGAGTCATGGCTGGGCAGTGTACATCTTGAGGCAGGCAAGGTAGTTAGTGATAACGGTCGTAATTTTGTGGCAGCCATAGCCCTTTCAAAACTCAGCCACATACCTTGCTTGGCTCACACCTTGAACCTGGTGGTGCAGTGCTTCCTCAAAAATTATCCGGAGTTAACAGCCCTGCTCCAGAAGGTGCGAAGACTGTGCACGCACATCCGCCGGTCGCCTGTACACTCCGTTCGTATGCAGAAGCTGCAGCGATTGCTCCACCTTCCCAACCACCGCCTCATTATCGACATTGCAACAAGGTGGAACTCCACCTTGCACATGGTGGAGCGGCTGTGCGAGCAGAGGCAGGCCATAATGCATTTGTGGGAGGATACACGGCCAGGCACTTTGAGAGCAGACATGGAGTTGACAGGTGTGCAGTGGTCGAAGCTGAAAAACCTCTGTAAAGTCCTTCAGTGTTTTGAGGAATGCACACGGCTGGTAAGTGCAGACGACGCCATCCTAAGCATGAGCATCCCACTTATGCGTCTGCTCATGCAAACTTTGACGCACCTTAAGGAGCAGGCGTCTGCAGCCAATGTTGATGAGGAGGAAGAGGAGGAGGGAATCCTTGATGACATTCAGCCATTGTCTGCTCAGGGACCTCTCCTGGACGAGGTGGAGGAAGAAGAGGAGGAGGAGAATGATTGATTACTTAGGGGAGGAGGATGCATCTCGTGGGGCAAGTGAAAATGTTGGCGTGGCAAGGTCTGGTACAGTGTTTGTGCGTGACTGGAGGGATGTAGATTTGCCAGAAAGTGCTCCTCCAACCAGCACTCGCAGTGCATCATTGACACCGGGAACATTGGCCCACATGTCAGATTATGCCTTGCAGATCCTAAAAAGGGACCCCCGCATTGCCAAAATGATGAACGATGACGAATACTGGTTGGCCAGCATCCTGGATCCACGCTATAAAGGCAAATTACAAAACATCATGCCACAGGAGAACCTTGACCTAATATTGGCTAATAAACAAGCAACGCTGGTAAATCGGTTGCTTGAGGCATTCCCAGCACACAGCAGCGGTGATGGTTCTCACACGAGCCGTACGGGCCGGGGGCAGCTTGGCAGAGGTGTTCATGGTGCACACAGCAGAAGTGGCGTTGGAGACAGGGGTTTCATGACAATGTTGTGGACTGATTTTTCACGGACCGCTCACACAACTGGTAATACTGCATCGATGGAAAGTGACAGGAGACAGCAGTTGTCAACTATGGTTACAAACTACTTTTCCTCCCATATCGATGCTCTCCCACACAGGTCATTCCCCTTTGACTATTGGGCCGCTAAACTGGACACCTGGCCTGAATTGGCACAATATGCCTTACAGGAGCTCGCTTGCCCAGCTGCAAGTGTGCTATCGGAAAGAGTCTTCAGTGCAGCTGGATCAATCCTGACAGAAAAATGGACCCGTCTGTCAACCCAAAATGTGGATGATCTAACCTTCATTAAAATGAACCATGCATGGGTTTCCAAGGATTTTGTCCCACCTTCCCCCAATGACACATAGGGTGACAGAAAAATGGCTTGCTTTGGTCCACCTCTTCCTGGGACTTGACCTATTTCGCCTTTTGCATCAGCTGAATGTCCAACAACAACATATGCCACTTTCTAAAACTCCCTAACTGTGCTGCCTCCCCCCCCCATGGCCGGGGTCACCACCTAGCGCACGACACCGTGCGAGTGCCGTTGCCCTGGACAGGTGGGTAGGCCGACTCTTGGGCGCGGGCACTGGCACAGGGTCCCTCATAGTGCAATCAAGTGTCTCTGACGGTGGTGGTGCACACCCACCGTCAGACACACCGCCGTACTATGAGGGGCCCAGTGCCAGTACCGACGCCCACGAGTGGGCCCCCCTTGCTTGGACAGGGCCCCAGCATTTGCAATCTTTACCTCTCCCTGCTCCTCCGCTGTGTAGTCTGGGCCATCAAATCCATACTGTGCCTGACACCGTCTGAGCCTGCCTCCTGATGTATAGACATATATTTTGAATGTGTACGCTATCCATACATGTTATCCGGGGATACGGTACCCTTTCTCACCTTTGTGCAATCACGTGCAAGCCATACTGGGCCTAACACCGTCTGAGCCTGCCTCCTGATGTATAGACATATATTTTGAATGTGTACGCTATCCATACATGTTATCCGGGGATACGGTACCCTTTCTCACCTTTGTGCAATCACGTGCAAGCCATACTGGGCGTGAGAACGGCTGGCGAGCTGTTAAGCAAGCTACAGCACCTGTGGTTTGCACACGTAAGTTTTTCATTTTTTCAGAAATGACGGTTAGGCCTAATTCCGGAACTGCGGTTGACCTGCACTTACTGGGAAATCATCGTAATAATTGTAATCAGTGATCCCCATCACTAACGTTGTTCAGCGGGTTATCTGCACCTGTAAGCGACAAACGCTGGCCTTTTCAGTCTAGCGCACATGCAGCCACGGACATGTAAGGGCATGACACACCAGTTATTGGCCAATCTCATGTGCCAGAGCCTCACGTGTCCCTCTAGTAAGCCGGACTCGGACCACGGGGCATGACGGAGTCTCGTTCGTTAACGGAATTAAGCTTGCAATGTGTGCATCTGTTCTGTAGCTGGCATGGTTGAGGTTTCCCAGGTGGAGTCGAATTTAACCGTAGGCTCCACTCCTGGTGGTGCCCTTCTGGACATTCCTTTAAGGTTCAGCTTTGCAACCATACTGCCCACGTAAAACAAACACTTTGCCTTCATGAACGCTGTTTGGAGGGTCATGACTCGTGGGAATAACGCCGCCCAATCAGTTAACCTGCTAGAGAGATCCTTCGTTGCTCCCAAGCATGACATCACACTCCCTAGGAGGAAGGTAATGCCACTGTGGCGACCGTACTCCTGGGGGCGACACAAGTGCACTGATGCCCAGCCACTGCCCGATGAATCTGCTGGTACATTGACCCAGACCACTACATTCCCCTCGCACGCTACACGGCCTGAATCTGACCCTGATGAAACTCAGGTTACCCTTCCCATATACAGTTCCATCTTACACGATGACAAAGAGGAAGCTGCAGATGAAAGTGCAGGTTCGGCCCACCCACCATCAGACACACCACCGTACTATCAGGGGCCCTGTGCCAGTGCCGTCGCCAACGAGTGGGCCCCCCCTGCTTGCTCAGGATCACAGCACTTGCAAGGTTGAAATACTGTGCAGTGAGATGGAAGATGGGGACGACGAGGAGTCCAGACTAGTACAGGGATTCCCTGGTGAGGAGACTTATTTGATTGTTTTCAATGTTGGGACAGAAATTTTTGGGGAGCACTATACTCTGGAGAATGATAGATGGGGCCCACCATACACTGGAACATTCCAAAGGTGGACATCAGACACTGGAGCAGCATTTACAGGGCCCATTATACACTAGAGCATTAGAAATGGGGCCCATTATGTTTGAAGCATTATTTGGGCCCATAAGACAGTGGAGCTTCATCCATGGGGACCAACATATACTGTAGCATTATGTGGAACTCATCATATACTGTTTCAAACATTATATGGGACCAATGATTCTGTATGGAGAAATAGATGGGCCTCGTCATGAGATGTAAAAAGTGAAGTATTTTTCATTGTACTATACCGCTATTTCTCTGCCGTATCGGAGCATGATGAGTTGTGGTATGTGTTAAAGGGGCGCTCTTTCGCCCAGGGCACACGAAAACCTGGAGCCAGCCATACCCCCCCACAACTTTAGCCAAATATCCCCCATTTTTCAGTGCGTAACTTGTATTAGGAAGTTAATTAAGGTTGACAAGCTTAAGTAAGAAGAATTGATGCTTTTGGCATTCAAATGGGCACTGTAGGTGTGCTTCCTGTCCACCTCTCACTGCCGACTTTTATTCCCCATTGACTTACATTGGGTTTCGTGTTTCGGGACGACCCCGACCTTTCCATATAATCGGCCGATCTTGCTCGACCCGACTTTTGGAAAAGTCGGGTTTCACGAAACGAAACTCGACCCTAAAAAAACAAAAGTCGCTCAACTTTAGTCATTACTTGATTTTTTTTTCTGCACTATACACATGTTGAGTCTGTGACACTATTTTTTTTTTAAACATTTCTTCACATTATTGCTCACTAAGATGTAATCCACATCTACTTGCCACATGTTAAACTGGATATCCTCGCTCTTGTTGTAGCATTCGGGTATTTGTCTTTTACTCTTTTTTTACATGTGATCTTACATTATTTTTAACCTGTTATACTTAACAAAAATTGATAATATTCTGAACTATTTTGGACTTTTGGTCGGGTCTTTTTCTGTGTTTTATGTTGATTTTCCGATTGTCCATTTTATCCATTAAGGTCCATTTCTTAGTAGTGCTGTCAATAAGGTATATTTTAAGATAGAATATTTGATATACTGCACCTTTATATAAATTACTGCATGTACTCGTGTATAAGCCGACCCACTTAATTTTGCTACGAAAAACTGCGAAAACTTAATGACTCGCGCATAAGCCTAGGGTGGAAAATTCAGCAGCTACTGGTAAATTTCAAAAATAAAAATAGATAGCAATAAAAGTAAAATTAATTGAGACATCAGAAGGTTAAATGTTTTTGAATATTCATATTGAATCAGGAGCCCCATATAATGCTCCATACAGTTCATGATGGTCCGCATAAGATACTACATACGAAATACACCCCACATAATGTTGTACAAAGGTTAATAATGCCCCCATATGATGCTCCATAGATTATGCCCCCATAAGATGCTCCATAGATTATTCACCCATAAAATGCTCCATAGATTAATCGCCCTTAAGATGATCCATAGATTATGCCCCAGTAAGATGCTCCATAGATTATGCCCCCATATGCTGCCCCATAGAACATGCCCCCATATGCTGCCCCGTAGAATATGCCCCCATATGCTGCCCCATAGAATATG
This sequence comes from Dendrobates tinctorius, assembly GCF_039654945.1. Taxonomy (NCBI): domain Eukaryota; kingdom Metazoa; phylum Chordata; class Amphibia; order Anura; family Dendrobatidae; genus Dendrobates; species Dendrobates tinctorius. Next base: position 4,839,149 of record NW_027361853.1, on the reverse strand, counting down.
CCCCCATATGCTGCCCCATAGAATATGCCACCATATGCTGCTCCATAGAATATGACCCATATGCTGCTCCATAGACTATGCCCCCGTATGCTGCCCCATAAAATATGCCCCATATGCTGCCCTATAGGATATGCCCCCATATGTTGCTCCATAGAATATTTCCCCATATGCTGCCCCATATAGTATGCCCGATATGCTGCCCCATAGAACATGCCCCCATATGCTGCCCCATAGAACATGCACCCATATGCTGCCCCATAGAATATGCCCCCATATGCTGCTCCATAGAATATGCTGCCATATGCTGCTCCATATACTATTCCCCCATGTGCTGCCCCATAGGATATGCCCCATATGCTGCCCCATAGGATATGCCCCATATGCTGCTCCATGGACTATGCTCCCATATGCTGCTACATAGAATATGCACCCATATGCTGCTGCATAGAATATGCTGCCATATACTGCCCCATATGCTGACCCAAAGAATATACCCCCAAATGCTGCCCTTTGGAATATGCCGCCATATGCTGCTCCATAGAATATGCCCCCATATACTGCTCCATAGAATATGCCCCATATGCTGCTGCATAGACGATACCTCCATATGCTGCCCCATAGACTATGCCCCCATATGCTGCACCATAGGATATGCCCCCATATGCTGCACCATAGGATATGCCCCCATATGCTGCTCCATAGAATAATATGCCCCCATATGCTGCTCCATAGAATAATATGCCCCCATATGCTGCTCCATAGAATAATATGCCCCCATATGCTGCTCCATAGAATAATATGCCCCCATATGCTGCTCCATAGAATAATATGCCCCCATAAGATGCTCCATAGAATAATATGCCCCATATAATGCTGCATAAAGGTTATGATCCACTAAGATGCTCCATAGATTATGCCCTCATAAGATGCTCCATAGATTATTCACCCATAAAATGCTCCATAGATTATTCCCCCATAAGATGCTCCATAGATTATGCCCCAGTAAGATGCTCCATAGATTATGCCCTCATCTGCTGCTCCATAGAATATGCCCCATATGCTGCTCCATAGACTATGCCCCCGTATGCTGCCCCATAAAATATGCCCCATATGCTGCCCTATAGGATATGCCCACATATGTTGCTCCATAGAATATTTCCCCAAATGCTGCCCCATATAATATGCCCCATATGCTGCTCCAGGGACTATGCCCCCATATGCTGCCCCATAGAACATGCGCCCATATGCTGTCCCATAGAACATGCGCCCATATGCTGCCCCATAGAATATGCCCCCATGTGCTGCCCCATAGGATATGCCCCATGTGCTGCCCCATAGGATATGCCCCATATGCTGCCCCATAGGATATGCCCCATATGCTGCTTCATAGAATATGTCCCCATATGCTGCCCCATTGAATAAGCACCCATATGCTGCCACATAGAATATGCTCCATATGCTGCTGCATAGAATATGCTGCCATATACTGCCCAATATGCTGACCCAAAGAATATACCCCAAAATGCTGCCCCTTGGAATATGCCCCCATATGCTGCTCCATAGAATATGCCTCCATATACTGCTCCATAGAATATGTCCCCATATGCTGCCCCAATAAGATGCTCCATAGATTATGCCCTCATATGCTGTCCCATAGAATATGCCCCCATATGCTGCTCCATAGAATATGCCCCCATATGCTGCCCCATAGAATATACCCCATATGCTGCTCCATAAACTATGCCTCCATAAGCTGCCTCCATATGCTGCTCCATAGAATATTCCCCCATATGCTGCCCCCATATGATGGTCCATAGATTATGCCCCAATAAGATGCTGCATAGATTATGCCCCCTTAAAATGCTCCAAAGATTATGCCCCCATAGGCAGCTCCATAGAATATGCCCCCATATGCTACCCCATAGACTATGCCCCCATATGCTACCCCATAGAATATGCCCCCATATGCTACCCCATAGAATATGCCCCCATATGCTGCCCCATAGAATATGCCCCCATATGCTGCCCCATAGAATATGCCCCCATTTGCTGCTCCATAGACTATGCCCCCATATGCTGCCCCATAGAATATGCCCCCATTTGCTGCCCCATAGAATATGCCCCCATATGCTGCTCCATAGAATATGCCGCCATATGCTGCCCCCATAGGCAGCTCCATAGAATATGCCCCCATATGCTACCCCATAGAATATGCCCTCATATACTACCCCATAGAATATGCCCCCATATGCTTCCCCATAGAATATGCCCCCATATGCTGCTCCATAGAATATGCCGCCATATGCTGCCCCCATAAGATGCTCCATAGATTATGCCTCAATAAGATGCTCCATAGATTATTCCCCTATAAAAAGCTCCATAGATTATTCCCGATATGATGCTCCATAGATTATGCCCTCATATGCTGCTCCATAGATTATGCCCCCATATGCTGCTCCATAGATTATGCCCCCATATTCTGCCCCATAGAATATGACCCCATATGCTGCTCCATAGAATATGCCACATATGCTGCCCCATAGACTATGCCGCCCCATAGAATATGCCCCCATATGCTGCTCCATAGAATGTGCACCCATATGCTGCCCCATAGAATATGCCTATAACACACCTCTCTTCTGTGATTGGTTATGCATGACATTTATACCTAATTCTCTCCTTTTGGCACCACCCCCTGACAAAGGCAGTGTGACAAAACATGCATTAGGTAGGGCGCCCATCCAGGAGACCAGGAGCATTCTACTTTACTCTGTAAGTTACTTGGTATTGTGAGCATTTTGTACTGACTAATTGTTTTCATATACCTTTACTCCTGTCGGTTCATTTTGTGATGTGAATAGACTGACACCCGGTAGAGTCTCTTTGCACTGTTGCACTTTACTATTTTGCCCATGATGATTCCTTGTAACATATGGCTTTTTTTTTGCACATTTGATATATAGTCATTATTTGCACATTTGATAGTCATTACTTGATTTTTTTCTGCACTATTCACATGTTGAGTCTGTGACACTATTTTTTAATAACATGCCCCCATATGCTGTCCCATAGACTATGCCCCCATATGCTGCTCCATAGAATATGCCGCCATATGCTGCCCCCATAGGCAGCTCCATAGAACATGCCCCCATATGCTACCCCATAGAATATGCCCCCATATGATACCCCATAGAATATGCCCCAATATGATACCCCATAGAATATGACCCCATATGCTGCCCCATAGAATATGCCCCCATATGCCGCCCCATAGAATATGCCCCCATATGCTGCCCCACAGAATATGCCCCCATATCCTGCTCCATAGAATATGCTCCCACATGCTGCTCCATAGACTATGCCCCCATATGCTGCCCCATAGAATATGCCCCCATATGCTGCCCCATAGAATATGCCCCCATATGCTGCTCCATAGAATATGCCGCCATATGCTGCCCCCATAGGCAGCTCCATAGAACATGCCCCCATATGCTACCCCATAGAATATGCCCCCATATGATACCCCATAGAATATGCCCCCATATGCTGCCCCATAGAATATGCCCCCATATGCTGCCCCATAGAATATGCCCCCATTTGCTGCTCCATAGACTATGCCCCCATATGCTGCCCCATAGAATATGCCCCCATTTGCTGCCCCATAGAATATGCCCCCATATGCTGCTCCATAGAATATGCCGCCATATGCTGCCCCCATAGGCAGCTCCATAGAATATGCCCCCATATGCTACCCCATAGAATATGCCCTCATATACTACCCCATAGAATATGCCCCCATATGCTTCCCCTTAGAATATGCCCCCATATGCTGCTCCATAGAATATGCCGCCATATGCTGCCCCCATAAGATGCTCCATAGATTATGCCCCAATAAGATGCTCCATAGATTATTCCCCTATAAAAAGCTCCATAGATTATTCCCGATATGATGCTCCATAGATTATGCCCTCATATGCTGCTCCATAGATTATGCCCCCATATGCTGCTCCATAGATTATGCCCCCATATTCTGCCCCATAGAATATGACCCCATATGCTGCTCCATAGAATATGCCACATATGCTGCCCCATAGACTATGCCGCCCCATAGAATATGCCCCCATATGCTGCTCCATAGAATGTGCACCCATATGCTGCCCCATAGAATATGCCTATAACACACCTCTCTTCTGTGATTGGTTATGCATGACATTTATACCTAATTCTCTCCTTTTGGCACCACCCCCTGACAAAGGCAGTGTGACAAAACATGCATTAGGTAGGGCGCCCATCCAGGAGACCAGGAGCATTCTACTTTACTCTGTAAGTTACTTGGTATTGTTAGCATTTTGTACTGACTAATTGTTTTCATATACCTTTACTCCTGTCGGTTCATTTTGTGATGTGAATAGACTGACACCCGGTAGAGTCTCTTTGCACTGTTGCACTTTACTATTTTGCCCATGTTGATTCCTTGTAACATATGGCTTTTTTTTTGCACATTTGATATATAGTCATTATTTGCACATTTGATAGTCATTACTTGATTTTTTTCTGCACTATTCACATGTTGAGTCTGTGACACTATTTTTTAATAACATGCCCCCATATGCTGTCCCATAGACTATGCCCCCATATGCTGCTCCATAGAATATGCCGCCATATGCTGCCCCCATAGGCAGCTCCATAGAACATGCCCCCATATGCTACCCCATAGAATATGCCCCCATATGATACCCCATAGAATATGCCCCAATTTGATACTCCATAGAATATGACCCCATATGCTGCCCCATAGAATATGCCCCCATATGCCGCCCCATAGAATATGCCCCCATATGCTGCCCCACAGAATATGCCCCCATATCCTGCTCCATAGAATATGCTCCCACATGCTGCTCCATAGACTATGCCCCCATATGCTGCCCCATAGAATATGCCCCCATATGCTGCCCCATAGAATATGCCCCCATATGCTGCTCCATAGAATATGCCGCCATATGCTGCCCCCATAGGCAGCTCCATAGAACATGCCCCCATATGCTACCCCATAGAATATGCCCCCATATGATACCCCATAGAATATGCCCCCATATGCTACCCCATAGAATATGCCCCATATGCTGCCCCATAGAATATGCCCCCATATGCTGCTCCATAGAATATGCCGCCATATGCTGCCCCCATAAGATGCTCCATAGATTATGCCCCAATAAGATGCTCCATAGATTAAGCCCATATAAAAAGCTCCATAGATTATTCCCGATATGATGCTCCATAGATTATGCCCTCATATGCTGCTCCATAGATTATGCCCCCATATTCTGCCCCATAGAATATGACCCCATATGCTGCTCCATAGAATGTGCACCCATATGCTGCCCCATAGAATATGCCTATAACACACCTCTTTTCTGTGATTGGTTATGCATGACATTTATACCTACTTCTCTCCTTTTGGCACCACCCCCTGACAAAGGCAGTGTGACAAAACATGCATTAGGTAGGGCGCCCATCCAGGAGACCAGGAGCATTCTACTTTACTCTGTAAGTTACTTGGTATTGTTAGCATTTTGTACTGACTAATTGTTTTCATATACCTTTACTCCTGTCGGTTCATTTTGTGATGTGGATAGACTGACACCCGGTAGAGTCTCTTTGCACTGTTGCACTTTACTATTTTGCCCATGATGATTCCTTGTAACATATGGCTTTTTTTGCACATTTGATATATAGTCATTATTTGCACATTTGATAGTCATTACTTGATTTTTTTCTGCACTATTCACATGTTGAGTCTGTGACACTATTTTTTAATAACATGCCCCCATATGCTGCTCCATAGACTATGACCCCATATTCTGCCCCATAGATTAAGACCCCATATGCTGCTCCATAGAATATGCCACATGTGCTGCCCCATAGACTATGCCGCCCCATAGACTATGCCACCCCATAGAATATGCCCCCATATGCTTCTCCATAGAATGTGCACCCATATGCTGCCCCATAGAATATGCCTATAACACACCTCTCTTCTGTGATTGGTTATGCATGACATTTATACCTACTTCACTCCTTTTGGCACCACCCCCTGACAAAGGCAGTGTGCCAAAACATGCGTTAGGTAGGGCGCCCATCCAGGAGACCAGGAGCATTCTACTTTACTCTGTAAGTTACTTGGTATTGTTAGCATTTTGTACTGACTAATTGTTTTCATATACCTTTACTCCTGGCGGTTTATTTTGTGATGTGGATAGACTGACACCCGGTAGAGTCTCTTTGCACTGTTGCACTTTACTATTTTGCCAATGATGATTCCTTGTAACATATGGCTTTTTTTTGCACATTTGATATATAGTCATTATTTGCACATTTGATAGTCATTACTTGATTTTTTTCTGCACTATTCACATGTTGAGTCTGTGACACTATTTTTTAATAACATGCCCCCATATGCTGCTCCATAGACTATGACCCCATATGCTGCCCCATAAAATATGCCCCCATATGCTGCCTAATAGAATACGCCCCCATAGACTATGCCCCTAAATTCTGCTCCATAGAATATGCCCCCATTTGCTGCTCTATAGAATATGCCCCCATTTGTTGCTCCATAGAACATGCCCCATATGCTGCTCCATAGGATATGCCCCCATATGCTGCCCCATAGGATATGCCCCCATACGCTGCCCCATAGGATATGCCCCCATATGCTGCTCCATGGAATATGCCCTCATATGCTGCCCCATAGTATATGCCCCATATGCTGCTCCATAGACTATGCTCCCATATGCTTCCACACAGAATATGCCCCTATATGCTGACCAATAGACTATGCACCCTTAGGCTGCCCCATATGATATGTCCCCATATGCTGCCCCATAAAATATTCCCCCATATGCTGCTCCATAGAATATGCCCCCATTTGCTGCTCCATAGAATATGCCTCCATTTGCTGCTCCTTAGAATATGCCTCCATATGCTTCCCCATAGAATATGCCACCCCATAAGATGCTCCATATATTATGACCGATATGATGCTCCTTAGAATATGCCCTCATTTGCTGCTCCATAGATTATGCCCCCATATGCTGCTCTTTACAGATTATGCCCCCATATGCTTCCCCATATAATATGACCACATATGCTGCTCCGTAGAATATGCCCCAATATGCTGCTCCATAGAATATGCCCCCATATGCTGCTCTTAAAATTATGCCCCATATGCTGCTTCTTAGGATATGCCCCCATATGCTGCCCCATAGAATATGCCCCCATATGCTGTCCCATAGAATATGCCCCAATATGCTGCTCCACAGAATATGCCCCATATGATGCTCCATAGACTATGCCCCATATGCTACTCCATAGACTATGCCCCCATATGCTGCTCCATAGAATATGCTGCCCCCATAAGATGCTCCATAGATTATGCTCCCATAAAATGCTCCATAGATTATGCCCGATATAATGCTCCATAGATTATGCCCTCATATGCTGCTCCATAGATTATGCCCCCATTTGCTGCTCCATAGATTATGCCCCCATATGATGAACCATAGAATATCACCCCATATGCTGGTCCTTAGAATATCGCCCCATATGCTGCTCCTTAGAATATCGCTCCATATGCCGCTCCTTAGAATATCGCTCCATATGCTGCTCCATAGAATATGCCCCATATGCTGCTCCATAGACTTTGCCCCCATATGTTGCCCCGCAGAATATGCCCCCATATGCTGCTCCATAGACTATGCCCCCTTAGGCTGCCCCATGTGCTGCCCTTAAGAATATGCTCCCATATGCTGCTCCATAGAAAATGCCCCCATATGCTGCTCCATAGAATATGCCCCCATATGCTGCCTCATAGAATCAGCCCCATATTCTGCCCCATAGACTATGCGCCATATGCTGGCCCATAGAATATGCCCCCATATACTGCCCCAAAGACTATGCCCCCATATGCTGCTCCATAGAATAAGACCCCATATGCTGCTCCATAGAATATGACCCCATTTGCTGCTCCATAGAATATGCCCTCATATGCTGCTCCATAAAATATGCCCCCATATGCAGCTCCATGGAATATGCCCCTTATTCTGCCCCATAGGATATGCCCCACAGAATATGCCCCCATATACTGCCCCATAGAATATGCCCCCATTTGCTGCTCCATAGAATATGCCCCCATTTGCTGCTCCATAGAATATGCCCCCATTTGATGCTCCATAGAATATGCCCCCATATGCTGCTCCATAGATTATGCCCCATATGCTACTCCATAGGAAATGCCCCCATATGCTGCCCCATAGGATATGCCCCCATATGCTGCTCCACAGAATATGCCCTCATATGCTGTCCCATAGTATATGCCCCATATGCTGCTCCATAGACTATGCCCCCATATGCTGCCTCACAGAATATGCCCCCATATGCTGCTCCATAGAATATGCCCCCTTATGCTGCCCCATAGAATAAGCCCCGATATGCTGCTCCATAGAATATGCCCCCATATGCTGCCCCATAGGTTATGCCCCCATATGCTGCCCCATAGAATCTGCCCCCCATATGCTGCCACATAGACTATGCTCCATATGGTGCTCAATAGACTATACCCCCATATGCTGCTCCATAGAATATGCCCCCATATGCTGCCTCACAGAATATGCCCCCATATGCTGCCCATAGAATATGCCCCCATTTGCTGGCCTATAGAATATGCCCCCATATGCTTCTCCATAGAATAAGCCCTATATGCTGCTCCATTGACTATGCCCCCATATGCTGCCCCACAGAATATGCCCCCATATGCTGCACCATAGAATATGCCTCCTTATGCTGCTCCCAATAGCTTACCCATAGAATATGCCCCCAAATGCTGCTCAATAGATTATGCCCCCATATGTTGCCCTAATAAGATGCTCCATAGATTCTGCCGCAATAAGATGCTCCTTAAATTATGCCCCCATAGAATGCTCCATAGATTATGCCCGATAAGATATTCCATAGATTATGCCCCCATATGCTGCTACATAGACTATGCCCCCATATGCTGCTCCATAGACTATGCCTCCATACGCTGCCCCATAGATTATGCCCCCATATGCTGACCCATAAAATATACCCCCATGTAATGCCCCATAGAATATGCCCCCATATGCTGCCCCATAGAAGCTACCCCATAGAATATGCCCCCATATACTGCTCCATAGAATATGCTCCCATATGCTGCCCCATAGAATATGCCCCATATGCAGCTCCATAGACTATGCCTCCATATGCTGCCCCATAGACTATGCCCCCATATGCTGCCCCACAGGATATACCCTATATGCTGCTCCATAGAATATGCCCCCATATGCTGCCCCATAGAATATGCCCCATATGCTGCTCCATAGACTATTCCCCCATATGCTGCCCCATAGAATATGCCCTCATATGCTGCCCCATAGAATATACCCCCATATGCTGCTCCATAGAATATGCCGCCATATGCTGCCCCATAGGCAGCTCCATAGAGCATGCCCCCACATGCTACCCAATAGAATATGCCCCCATATGCTGCCCCATAGAATATGCGCCCATATGCTGCTCCATAGAATATGCCTCCATATGCTGCCCCAATAAGATGCTCCATAGATTATGCCCCAATAAGATTCTCCATAGATTATGCCCCTATAAAAAGCTCCATAGATTATTCCCAAAATGATGCTCAATAGATTATGTCCTCATATGCTGCTCCATAGATTTTGCCCCCATATGCTGCTCCTTAGATTATGCCCCCATATTCTGCCCCATAGAATATGACCCCATATGCTCCTACATAGAATATGCCCCCATATGCTGCTCCATATAATATGCCCCTTTATGCTGCTCCCATATGCAGCCCCATAGAATATGCCCCCATATGCTGCTCCATAGAATATGCCCCCATATGCTGCCCCATAGAATATGCCCAATATGCTGCTCCATAGAATATGCCGCCATATGCTGCCCCATAGGCAGCTCCATAGAACATGCCCCCATAGGCAGCTCCATAGAATATGCCCCCATATGCTGCCCCATAGAGTATGCCCCCATATGCTGCTTCATAGAATATGCCTCCATATGCTGCCCCAATAAAATGCTCCATAGATTATGCCCCAATAAGATGCTCCATAGATTATACTCCAATAAGATGCTCCATAGATTATGCCCCTATAAAAAGCTCCATAGATTATTCCCGATATGATGCTCCATAGATTATGTCCTCATATGGTGCTCCATAGATTTTGCCCCCATATTCTGCCCCATTGAATATGACCCCATATGCTGCTCCATAGAATATGCCCCCATATGCTGCCCCATAGAATATGCCCCCATATGCTGCTCAATAGAATATGCCCCCATATGCTGCCCTATTAAGATGCTCCATAGATTATGCCCTCATATGCTGCCCCATAGAATATGCCCCCATATGCTGCCCCATAGAATATGCCCCCATATGCTGCCCCATAGAATATGCCCCCATATGCTGCCCCATAGAATATGCCCCATATGCTGCCCCATAGAATATGCCCCATATGCAGCCCCATAGAATATGCCCCCATATGCTGACCTATAAAATATGCCCCCATATAATGCCCCATAGAATATGCCCCATATGCTGCCTCATAAAATATGCCCCATATGCTGCCCCATAGAATGTCCCCATAGAATATGCCCCCATATTCTGCCCCATAGAATATGCCCCCATATGCTGATCCATAGAATATGCTCCCATATGCTGCTCCATAGGCTATGCCCCATATGCTGCCCCATAGAATATGCCCCCATATGCTGCCCCATAGAATATGCCCCCATATGCTGCCCCATAGAATATGCCCCCATATGCTGCCCCATAGAATATGCCTCATATGCAGCTCCATAGACTATGCCCCCATATGCTTCCCCATAGAATATGCCCCCAAATGCTGACCTATAAAATATGCCCCCATATAATGCCCCATAGAATATGCCCCATATGCTGCCTCATAATATATGCCCCATATGCTGCCCCATAGAATGTCCCCATAGAATATGCCCCCATATTCTGCCCATAGAATATGCCCCCATATTCTGCCCCATAGAATATGCTCCCATATGCTGCTCCATAGACTATGCCCCATATGCTGCCCCATAGAATATGCCCCATATGCAGCTCCACAGACTATGCCCCCATAAGCTGACCCATAGACTATGCCCCCATATGCTGTCCCATAGACTATGCCCCCATATGCTTCTCCATAGAGTATGCCCCCATATACTGCTCCATAGAATATGCCGCCATATGCTGCCCCCATAGGCAGCTCCATAGAACATGCCCCCATATGCTACCCCATAGAATATGCCCCCATATGCTACCCCATAGAATATGCCCCCATATGCTGCTCCATAGAATATGCCGCCATATGCTGCCCCCATAAGATGCTCCATAGATTATGCCCCACTAAGATGCTCCATAGATTATGCCCCTATAAAAAGTTCCATAGATTATTCCCGATATGATGCTCCATATATTATGCCCTCATATGTTGTTCCATAGATTATGCCCCCATATTCTGCCCCATAGAATATGACCCCATGTGCTGCTCCATAGAATATGCCACATGTGCTGCCCCATAGACTATGCCCCAATATGCTGCCCCATAGAATATGCCTATAACACACCTCTCTTCTGTGATTGGTTATGCATGAAATTTATACCTACTTCTCTACTTTTGGCACCACCCCCTGACAGACAGTGTGCCAAAATGCTTCTTGCACTCGTAAAAAAGAAAGGGGGAGTGTGGTGCTTAGAGGAAAATAATGGAATGAGCAATGTCAAAACACCTCTAGCACTCAGAACAATATCAAAATGAAGTTGCTTCCAAAGATATATTCATTTATTTCATCTTTTAATTTCATCTGTTTATGCACTGGAAATTCACAGCCAATATATAAACTTGTTACAGCAGAGTATTTAAGCCCACCGTTTCAGCCCATCTGGCCTTTATCAAGGGTTAATTCTAAATAAACAGAAAAGAAAAATTATAAAAAACATAAAAAATGCAAAAAATACAAATAATGCATGAAATAACAATATAAAGCTACAACATAGTCGTACAAAAATTCCTAGCCCAAGAATACCTTCTGTACAAAAAAACCCTGCATAAACAAATACCCTCTATACAGCAAAAGAAGGGTTAAAAGAAAAAATAAAATTCCACACAATAAAATAAATAAAATGCCGCATAAAGTAAACAAGCTGCTGAAGTCCTAGGACCTCTGCGGAACATTTTGAAACAAAACAAATTATATCCTCTATCTGATACCATAAATAACAAAGAGAAAATCCCCCCTGACAAGCATGTGAGAGACACCGAGACATAAAAGAAAGACGATCCAGCAGACATGGAAAAGGGATAAACGCAGTGAAAATGAAGAGAAAAGAAAGGAAGAAAAAGAAAATAAGGAAAAAGAAAAAAAGAATTACCTGCACTTTTCCAGAAGTGCGCGTGGTGAATCCCAGAGAGTGTCCCCCTGCAATGCAAACCGGACCTTTTCTAATGACGTGAAAACTCACATGACCGGAAATGCCCCCATATACTGCCCCATAGAATATGCCCCCATATGCTGCTCCATAGAATATGCCCCCATTTGCTGCTCCATAGAATATTCCCCATATGCTGCTCCATAGACTATGCCCCCATATGCTTCCCCATAGAATATGCCCCCATATTCTGCTCCATAGAATATGCCGCCATATGCTGCCCCCATAGGCAGCTCCATAGAACATGCCCCCATAGGTAGCTCCATAGAATATGGCCCCATATGCTACCCCATAGAATATGCCCCCATATGCTGCCCCATAGAATATGCCCCCATATGCTGCTCCATAGAATATGCCTCCATATGCTGCCCCAATAAGGAGCTCCATAGATTATGCCCCAATAACATGCTCCATAGATTATGCCCCTATAAAAAGCTCCATAGATTATTCCCGATATGATGCTCCATAGATTATGCACTCATATGCTGCTCCATAGATTATGCCCCCATATTCTGCCCCATAGAATATGACCCCATATGCTGCTCCATAGAATATGCCCCCATATGCTGCTCCATAGAATATGCTCCTTTATGCTGCTCCCATATGCTGCCCCATAGAATATGCCCCCATATGCTGCTCAATAGAATATGCCCCCATATGCTGCCCTAATAAGATGCTCCATAGATTATGCCCAATATGATGCTCCATAGATTATGCCCTAATATGCTGCCTCATAGAATCAGCCCCTTATGCTGCCCCATAGACTATGCGCCATATGCTGGCCCATAGAATATGCCCCCATATGCTGCCCCAAAGACTATGCCCCCATATGCTGCTCCATAGAATATGACCCCATATGCTGCTCCATAGAATATGACCCCATTTGCTGCTCCATAAAATATGCCCCCATATGCAGCTCCATGGAATATGCCCCTTATGCTGCCCCACAGAATATGCCCCCATATACTGCCCCATAGACTATGCCCCCATTTGCTGCTCCATAGAATATGCCCCCATTTGCTGCTCCATAGAATATGCCCCCATTTGATGCTCCATAGAATATGCCCCCATATGCTGCTCCGTAGATTATGCCCCATATGCTACTCCATAGGAAATGCCCCCATATGCTGCCCCATAGGATATGCCCCCATATGCTGCTCCATAGAATATGCCCTCATATGCTGTCCCATAGACTATGCCCCCATATGCTGTCCCATAGACTATGCCCCCATATGCTTCCCCATAGAATATGCCCCCATATACTGCTCCATAGAATATGCCATCATCTGCTGCCCCCATAGGCAGCTCCATAGAACATGCCCCCATATGCTACCCCATAGAATATGCCCCCATATGCTGGCCCATAGAATATGCCCCCATATACTGCCCCAAAGACTATGCCCCCATATGCTGCTCCATAGAATAAGACCCCATATGCTGCTCCATAGAATATGACCCCATTTGCTGCTCCATAGAATATGCCCTCATATGCTGCTCCATAAAATATGCCCCCATATGCAGCTCCATGGAATATGCCCCTTATTCTGCCCCATAGGATATGCCCCACAGAATATGCCCCCATATACTGCCCCATAGAATATGCCCCCATTTGCTGCTCCATAGAATATGCCCCCATTTGCTGCTCCATAGAATATGCCCCCATTTGATGCTCCATAGAATATGCCCCCATATGCTGCTCCATAGATTATGCCCCATATGCTACTCCATAGGAAATGCCCCCATATGCTGCCCCATAGGATATGCCCCCATATGCTGCTCCACAGAATATGCCCTCATATGCTGTCCCATAGTATATGCCCCATATGCTGCTCCATAGACTATGCCCCCATATGCTGCCTCACAGAATATGCCCCCATATGCTGCTCCATAGAATATGCCCCCTTATGCTGCCCCATAGAATAAGCCCCGATATGCTGCTCCATAGAATATGCCCCCATATGCTGCCCCATAGGTTATGCCCCCATATGCTGCCCCATAGAATCTGCCCCCCATATGCTGCCACATAGACTATGCTCCATATGGTGCTCAATAGACTATACCCCCATATGCTGCTCCATAGAATATGCCCCCATATGCTGCCTCACAGAATATGCCCCCATATGCTGCCCATAGAATATGCCCCCATTTGCTGGCCTATAGAATATGCCCCCATATGCTTCTCCATAGAATAAGCCCTATATGCTGCTCCATTGACTATGCCCCCATATGCTGCCCCACAGAATATGCCCCCATATGCTGCACCATAGAATATGCCTCCTTATGCTGCTCCCAATAGCTTACCCATAGAATATGCCCCCAAATGCTGCTCAATAGATTATGCCCCCATATGTTGCCCTAATAAGATGCTCCATAGATTCTGCCGCAATAAGATGCTCCTTAAATTATGCCCCCATAGAATGCTCCATAGATTATGCCCGATAAGATATTCCATAGATTATGCCCCCATATGCTGCTACATAGACTATGCCCCCATATGCTGCTCCATAGACTATGCCTCCATACGCTGCCCCATAGATTATGCCCCCATATGCTGACCCATAAAATATACCCCCATGTAATGCCCCATAGAATATGCCCCCATATGCTGCCCCATAGAAGCTACCCCATAGAATATGCCCCCATATACTGCTCCATAGAATATGCTCCCATATGCTGCCCCATAGAATATGCCCCATATGCAGCTCCATAGACTATGCCTCCATATGCTGCCCCATAGACTATGCCCCCATATGCTGCCCCACAGGATATACCCTATATGCTGCTCCATAGAATATGCCCCCATATGCTGCCCCATAGAATATGCCCCATATGCTGCTCCATAGACTATTCCCCCATATGCTGCCCCATAGAATATGCCCTCATATGCTGCCCCATAGAATATACCCCCATATGCTGCTCCATAGAATATGCCGCCATATGCTGCCCCATAGGCAGCTCCATAGAGCATGCCCCCACATGCTACCCAATAGAATATGCCCCCATATGCTGCCCCATAGAATATGCGCCCATATGCTGCTCCATAGAATATGCCTCCATATGCTGCCCCAATAAGATGCTCCATAGATTATGCCCCAATAAGATTCTCCATAGATTATGCCCCTATAAAAAGCTCCATAGATTATTCCCAAAATGATGCTCAATAGATTATGTCCTCATATGCTGCTCCATAGATTTTGCCCCCATATGCTGCTCCTTAGATTATGCCCCCATATTCTGCCCCATAGAATATGACCCCATATGCTCCTACATAGAATATGCCCCCATATGCTGCTCCATATAATATGCCCCTTTATGCTGCTCCCATATGCAGCCCCATAGAATATGCCCCCATATGCTGCTCCATAGAATATGCCCCCATATGCTGCCCCATAGAATATGCCCAATATGCTGCTCCATAGAATATGCCGCCATATGCTGCCCCATAGGCAGCTCCATAGAACATGCCCCCATAGGCAGCTCCATAGAATATGCCCCCATATGCTGCCCCATAGAGTATGCCCCCATATGCTGCTTCATAGAATATGCCTCCATATGCTGCCCCAATAAAATGCTCCATAGATTATGCCCCAATAAGATGCTCCATAGATTATACTCCAATAAGATGCTCCATAGATTATGCCCCTATAAAAAGCTCCATAGATTATTCCCGATATGATGCTCCATAGATTATGTCCTCATATGGTGCTCCATAGATTTTGCCCCCATATTCTGCCCCATTGAATATGACCCCATATGCTGCTCCATAGAATATGCCCCCATATGCTGCCCCATAGAATATGCCCCCATATGCTGCTCAATAGAATATGCCCCCATATGCTGCCCTATTAAGATGCTCCATAGATTATGCCCTCATATGCTGCCCCATAGAATATGCCCCCATATGCTGCCCCATAGAATATGCCCCCATATGCTGCCCCATAGAATATGCCCCCATATGCTGCCCCATAGAATATGCCCCATATGCTGCCCCATAGAATATGCCCCATATGCAGCCCCATAGAATATGCCCCCATATGCTGACCTATAAAATATGCCCCCATATAATGCCCCATAGAATATGCCCCATATGCTGCCTCATAAAATATGCCCCATATGCTGCCCCATAGAATGTCCCCATAGAATATGCCCCCATATTCTGCCCCATAGAATATGCCCCCATATGCTGATCCATAGAATATGCTCCCATATGCTGCTCCATAGGCTATGCCCCATATGCTGCCCCATAGAATATGCCCCCATATGCTGCCCCATAGAATATGCCCCCATATGCTGCCCCATAGAATATGCCCCCATATGCTGCCCCATAGAATATGCCTCATATGCAGCTCCATAGACTATGCCCCCATATGCTTCCCCATAGAATATGCCCCCAAATGCTGACCTATAAAATATGCCCCCATATAATGCCCCATAGAATATGCCCCATATGCTGCCTCATAATATATGCCCCATATGCTGCCCCATAGAATGTCCCCATAGAATATGCCCCCATATTCTGCCCATAGAATATGCCCCCATATTCTGCCCCATAGAATATGCTCCCATATGCTGCTCCATAGACTATGCCCCATATGCTGCCCCATAGAATATGCCCCATATGCAGCTCCACAGACTATGCCCCCATAAGCTGACCCATAGACTATGCCCCCATATGCTGTCCCATAGACTATGCCCCCATATGCTTCTCCATAGAGTATGCCCCCATATACTGCTCCATAGAGTATGCCGCCATATGCTGCCCCCATAGGCAGCTCCATAGAACATGCCCCCATATGCTACCCCATAGAATATGCCCCCATATGCTACCCCATAGAATATGCCCCCATATGCTGCTCCATAGAATATGCCGCCATATGCTGCCCCCATAAGATGCTCCATAGATTATGCCCCACTAAGATGCTCCATAGATTATGCCCCTATAAAAAGTTCCATAGATTATTCCCGATATGATGCTCCATATATTATGCCCTCATATGTTGTTCCATAGATTATGCCCCCATATTCTGCCCCATAGAATATGACCCCATGTGCTGCTCCATAGAATATGCCACATGTGCTGCCCCATAGACTATGCCCCAATATGCTGCCCCATAGAATATGCCTATAACACACCTCTCTTCTGTGATTGGTTATGCATGAAATTTATACCTACTTCTCTACTTTTGGCACCACCCCCTGACAGACAGTGTGCCAAAATGCTTCTTGCACTCGTAAAAAAGAAAGGGGGAGTGTGGTGCTTAGAGGAAAATAATGGAATGAGCAATGTCAAAACACCTCTAGCACTCAGAACAATATCAAAATGAAGTTGCTTCCAAAGATATATTCATTTATTTCATCTTTTAATTTCATCTGTTTATGCACTGGAAATTCACAGGCAATATATAAACTTGTTACAGCAGAGTATTTAAGCCCACCGTTTCAGCCCATCTGGCCTTTATCAAGGGTTAATTCTAAATAAACAGAAAAGAAAAATTATAAAAAACATAAAAAATGCAAAAAATACAAATAATGCATGAAATAACAATATAAAGCTACAACATAGTCGTACAAAAATTCCTAGCCCAAGAATACCTTCTGTACAAAAAAACCCTGCATAAACAAATACCCTCTATACAGCAAAAGAAGGGTTAAAAGAAAAAATAAAATTCCACACAATAAAATAAATAAAATGCCGCATAAAGTAAACAAGCTGCTGAAGTCCTAGGACCTCTGCGGAACATTTTGAAACAAAACAAATTATATCCTCTATCTGATACCATAAATAACAAAGAGAAAATCCCCCCTGACAAGCATGTGAGAGACACCGAGACATAAAAGAAAGACGATCCAGCAGACATGGAAAAGGGATAAACGCAGTGAAAATGAAGAGAAAAGAAAGGAAGAAAAAGAAAATAAGGAAAAAGAAAAAAAGAATTACCTGCACTTTTCCAGAAGTGCGCGTGGTGAATCCCAGAGAGTGTCCCCCTGCAATGCAAACCGGACCTTTTCTAATGACGTGAAAACTCACATGACCGGAAATGCCCCCATATACTGCCCCATAGAATATGCCCCCATATGCTGCTCCATAGAATATGCCCCCATTTGCTGCTCCATAGAATATTCCCCATATGCTGCTCCATAGACTATGCCCCCATATGCTTCCCCATAGAATATGCCCCCATATTCTGCTCCATAGAATATGCCGCCATATGCTGCCCCCATAGGCAGCTCCATAGAACATGCCCCCATAGGTAGCTCCATAGAATATGGCCCCATATGCTACCCCATAGAATATGCCCCCATATGCTGCCCCATAGAATATGCCCCCATATGCTGCTCCATAGAATATGCCTCCATATGCTGCCCCAATAAGGAGCTCCATAGATTATGCCCCAATAACATGCTCCATAGATTATGCCCCTATAAAAAGCTCCATAGATTATTCCCGATATGATGCTCCATAGATTATGCACTCATATGCTGCTCCATAGATTATGCCCCCATATTCTGCCCCATAGAATATGACCCCATATGCTGCTCCATAGAATATGCCCCCATATGCTGCTCCATAGAATATGCTCCTTTATGCTGCTCCCATATGCTGCCCCATAGAATATGCCCCCATATGCTGCTCAATAGAATATGCCCCCATATGCTGCCCTAATAAGATGCTCCATAGATTATGCCCAATATGATGCTCCATAGATTATGCCCTAATATGCTGCCTCATAGAATCAGCCCCTTATGCTGCCCCATAGACTATGCGCCATATGCTGGCCCATAGAATATGCCCCCATATGCTGCCCCAAAGACTATGCCCCCATATGCTGCTCCATAGAATATGACCCCATATGCTGCTCCATAGAATATGACCCCATTTGCTGCTCCATAAAATATGCCCCCATATGCAGCTCCATGGAATATGCCCCTTATGCTGCCCCACAGAATATGCCCCCATATACTGCCCCATAGACTATGCCCCCATTTGCTGCTCCATAGAATATGCCCCCATTTGCTGCTCCATAGAATATGCCCCCATTTGATGCTCCATAGAATATGCCCCCATATGCTGCTCCGTAGATTATGCCCCATATGCTACTCCATAGGAAATGCCCCCATATGCTGCCCCATAGGATATGCCCCCATATGCTGCTCCATAGAATATGCCCTCATATGCTGTCCCATAGACTATGCCCCCATATGCTGTCCCATAGACTATGCCCCCATATGCTTCCCCATAGAATATGCCCCCATATACTGCTCCATAGAATATGCCATCATCTGCTGCCCCCATAGGCAGCTCCATAGAACATGCCCCCATATGCTACCCCATAGAATATGCCCCCATATGCTACCCCATAGAATATGCCCCCATATGCTGCCCCATAGAATATGCCCCCATATGATGCTCCATAGAATATGCCGCCATATGCTTCCCCCATAAGATGCTCCATAGATTATGCCCCACTAAGATGCTCCATTGTTTATGCCCCTATAAAAAGTTCCATAGATTATTCCCGTTATGATGCTCCATAGATTATGCCCTCATATGCTGTTTCATAGATTATGCCCCCATATGCTGCTCCATAGATTATGCCCCCATATTCTGCCCCATAAAATATGACCCCATGTGCTGCTCCATAGATTATGCCACATGTGCTGCCCCTTAGACTATGCCCCAATATGCTGCCCCATAGAATATGCCTATAACACACCTCTCTTCTGTGATTGGTTATGCATGAAATTTATACCTACTTCTCTACTTTTGGCACCACCCCCTGACAGACAGTGTGCCAAAATGAGGAATCAAGGTCCTTCTTGCACTCGTAAAAAAAGAAAGGGGGAGTGTGGTGCTTAGAGGAAAATAATGGAATGAACAATGTCAAAACACCTCTAGCACTCAGAACAATATCAAAATGAAGTTGCTTCCAAAGATATATTCATTTATTTCATCTTTTTATTACATCTGTTTATGCACTGGAAATTCACAGCCAATATATAAACTTGTTGCAGCAGAGTATTTAAGCCCACCGTTTCGGCCCATCTGGCCTTTATCAAGGGCTAATTCTAAATAAACAGAAAAGAAAAATTATAAAAAATGTAAAAAATGCAAAAAATACAAATAATGCATGAAATAACAATATAAAGGTACAACATAGTCGTACAAAAATTCCTAGCCCAAGAATACCTTCTGTACAAAAAACCCTGCATAAACAAATACCCTCTATACAGCAAAAGAAGGGTTAAAAAAAAAAAAAAAATTCCACACAATAAAATAAATAAAATGCCGCATAAAGTAAACAAGTTGCTGAAGTCCTAGGACCTCTGCGGAACATTTTGAAACAAAACAAATTATATCCTCTATCTTATACCATAAATAACAAAGAGAAAATCCCCCCTGACAAGCAGGTGAGAGACACCGAGACATAAAAGAAAGACGATCCAGCAGACAAGGAAAAGGGATAAACGCAGTGAAAATGAAGAGAAAAGAAAGGAAGAAAAAGAAAATAAGGAAAAAGTAAAAAAGAATTACCTGCACATTTCCAGAAGTGCGTGTGGTGAATCCCAGAGAGTGTCCCCCTGCAATGCAAACCGGACCTTTTCTAATGACGTGAAAACTCACATGACCGGAAATGCCCCCATATACTGCCCCATAGAATATGCCCCCATATGCTGCTCCATAGAATATGCCCCCATTTGCTGCTCCATAGAATATTCCCCATATGCTGCTCCATAGCCAATGCCCCCATATGCTGCCCCAAAGAATATGCCCCCATATTCTGCTCCATAGAATATGCTGCCATATGCTGCCCCCATAGGCAGCTCCATAGAACATGCCCCCATACGCAGCTCCATAGAATATGCCCCCATATGCTACCCCATAGAATATGCCCCCATATGCTGCCCCATAGAATATGCCCCCATATGCTGCTCCATAGAATATGCCTCCATATGCTGCCCCAATAAGGAGCTCCATAGATTATGCCCCATTAACATGCTCCATAGATTATGCCCCTATAAAAAGCTCCATATATTATTCCCGATATGATGCTCCATAGATTATGCCCTCATATGCTGCTCCATAGATTATGCCCCCATATTCTGCCCCATAGAATATGCCCCCATATGCTGCTCCATAGAATATGCCCCCATATGCTGCTCCATAGAACATGCCCCTTTATGCTGCTCCCATATGCTGCCCCATAGAATATGCCCCCATATGCTGCTCAATAGAATATGCCCCCATATGCTGCCCTAATAAGATGCTCCATAGATTATGCCCGATATGATGCTCCATAGATTATGCCCTCATATGCTGCCCCATAGAATATGCCCCCATATGCTGCCCCATAGAATATACCCCATATGCAGCTCCATAGACTATGCCCCCATATGCTGCTCCATAGAATATGCCCCCATATGCTGACCTATAAAATATGCCCCCATATAATGCCCCATAGAATATGCCCCATATGCTGCCTCATAAAATATGCTCCATATGCTGCACCATAGAATGTACCCATATGCTACCCCATAGAATATGCCCCCATACGCTGCCCCACAGAATATGCCCCCATATGCTGATCCATAGAATATGCCCCCATATGCTGCTCCATAGAACATGCCCCTTTATGCTGCTCCCATATGCTGCCCCATAGAATATGCCTCATATGCAGCTCCACAGACTATGCCCCCATATGCTGTCCCATAGACTATGCCTCCATATGCTGCCCCATAGAATATGCCTCCATATACTGCTTCATAGAATATGCTGCCATATGCTGCCCCCATAGGCAGCTCCATAGAACATGCCCCCATATTCTACCCCATAGAATATGAGCCCATATGCTGCCCCATAGAATATGCCGCCATATGCTGCCCCCATAAGATGCTCCATAGAGTATGCCCCAATCAGATGCTCCTTAGATTATGCCCCTATAAACAGCTCCATAGATTATTCCCGATATGATGCTCCATAGATTATGCCCTCATATGCTGCTCCATAGATTATGCCCCCATATGCTGCTCCATAGATTATGACCCCATATTCTGCCCCATAGAATATGACCCCATATGCTGCTCCATAGAATATGCCACATATGCTGCCCCATAGACTATGCCCCAATATGCTGCCCCATAGAATATGCCTATAACACACCTCTCTTCTGTGATTGGTTATGCATGAAATTTATACCTACTTCTCTCCTTTTGGCACCACCCCCTGACAAAGACAGTGTGCCAAAACATGCGTTAGGTAGGGTGCCCATCCAGGAGACCAGGAACATTCTACTTTACTCTGTAAGTTACTTGGTATTTTTAGCATTTTGTACTGATAATTCTTTTCATATACCTTTACTCCTGGTGGTTCATTTTGTGATGTGGATACACGGACACCCGTTAGAGTCTCTTTGCACTGTTGCACTTTACTATTTTGCCAATGATGATTCCTTGTAACATATGGCTTTTTTTTGCACATTTGATATATAGTCATTACTTGATTTTTTTTCTGCACTATACACATGTTGAGTCTATGACACTATTTTTTTAATAATATGCCCCAATATGCTGCTCCACAGACTATGCCCCCATATGCTGCCCCATAGAATATGCCCCATATGCTGCCTCATAGAATATGCCCCCATAGACTATGCCCCCATATTCTGCTCCATAGAATATGCCCCCATTTGCTGCTCCATAGAATATGCCCCCATTTGCTGCTACATAGAATATGCCCCATATGCTGCTCCATAGGATATGCCCCCATATGCTGCCCCATAGGATATGCCCCATATGCTGCCCCATAGGATATGCCCCCAAATGCTGCCCCATAGGATATGCCCCCATATGCTGCTCCATAGAATATGCCCCCATATGCTGCTCCGTAGAATATGCCCTCATATGCTGCCCCATAGTATATGCCCCATATACTGCTCCATAGACTATGCTCCCATATGCTTCCCCACAGAATATGCCCCCATTTGCTGCCCCATAGAATATGCCCCTTATGCTGCCCCATAGAATATGCCCCCATATGCTGCCCCATAGAATATTCCCCCATATGCTGCTTCATAGAATATGCCCCATATGCTGCCCCATAAGATGTTCCATAGATTTTGCCCCAATAAGATGCTCCATAGATTATGCCTGATTTGATGCTCCATAGATTATGCCCTCATTTGCTGCTCCATAGATTATGCCCCCATATGCTGCTCTTTATAGATTATGCCCCATATGCTGCTCTTTATAGATTATGCCCCCATATGCTGCCCCATAGAATATGACCCCATATGCTGCTCCATAGAATATGCCCCCATATGCTGCCCCATAGGATATGCCCCCATATGCTGCCCCATAGAATATGCCCTCATATGCTGCCCCATAGTATATGCCCCATATGCTGCTCCATAGACTATGATCCATATGCTTCCCCACAGAATATGCCTCCATGTGCTGCCCCATAGAATATGCCCCCTTATGCTGCCCCATAGGATATGCCCCCATATGCTGCCCCATAGAATATGCCCCCATATGCTGCCCCATAGAATATTCCTCCATATGCTGCTCCACAGAATATGCCCCCATTTGCTGCTCCATAGAATATGCCCCCATTTGCTGCTCCATAGAATATGCCCCATATGCTGCTCCATAGAATATGCCCCATATGCTGCCCCATAAGATGCTCCATAGACTATGCCCCAATAAGATGCTCCATAGATTATGCCCGATACGATGCTCCATAGATTATGCCCTCATTTGCTGCTCCATAGATTATGCCCCCATATGCTGCTCTTTATAGATTATGCCCCCATATGCTGCCCCATAGAATATGACCCCATATGCTGCTCCATAGAATATGCCCCAATATGCTGTACCATAGAATATGCCCCCATATGCTGCTCTTAAGATTATGCCCCATATGCTGCTCCTTAGGATATGCCCCCATATGCTGCCCCATAGAATATGCCCCCATATGCTGTCCCATAGAATATGCCCCAATATGCTGCTCCATAGAATATGCCACAATATGCTGCTCCATAGAATATGCCCCATATGCTGCTCCATAGACTATGCCCCATATGCTACTCCATAGACTATGCCCCCATATGCTGCCCCAAAACTATGTCCCCATATTCTGCTCCATAGAATATGCCCCCATATTCTGCTCCATAGAATATGCCCCCATTTGCTGCTCCATATAATATGCCCCCATTTGCTACTCCATAGAATATGCCCCATATGCTGCTCCATAGGATATGCCCCCATATGCTGCCCCAATATTGGACTTGTTCTTTGCCAATGTGAGAGGGGCATATGCCTCATCAGCCCTACCGCCCCTTGGAAGATCGGATCACAACCTAGTGCACCTCCAACCCGTGTACAAGCCACTTGTACAGAGAGAACCTGCTGTCACTCGCACAGTGAGGATATGGACTGAGGAGAGTGATGATGCTCTGAGAGACTGCTTTGAAACATCCACTTGGGATGTGCTGCAAGATTCCTATGGTGATGACATGGATGGTCTCACATACTGTATAACGGACTACATTAATTTCTGTGTAGACAGCACGGTACCCACAAAAGTAGTGAGGTGCTTCTCTAACAATAAACCATGGATCAGCCCCGGAATAAAGGCTCTTCTCAAAGAGAAGAAGTTGGCTTTCAGATCAGGTGACAAGGGCAGGCTGAGAGAGGTGCAGAAAGATCGGAAGAATCTAATCAGGCAGGGAAAGGCTAATTATAAGAGAAAGATTGAACTTTTATTGTCACAGAAAAGGATTCATGAAGTCTGGGAGGGTCTAAAGTCTATATCTGGGCATAGACAGACTGTCTCCAGGATGGTTGTAGATAAAGAGGGGCGTAATGAACTTAATCTATTCTTTAACAGATTTAATCACACACTGGCTGCTCCTGCCCCTGCATACCATTCACACCTCTCTGCTACAATAACCTCACCCCCTACTGCAACTTGTCAACTGAGCCAGGGTCTGTTCTTCACAAGTACCCAGGTTGCAAAAGAACTGGATAAGATCAAAGTTTTGAAGGCTGCAGGTCCTGATGGCATCAGTGCAAGGCTAATCAGAACCTGCGGGCACCAGCTGAGTGAGATCATTACATATCTGTTCAATATGAGCCTGAGAATAGGTATAGTACCACAACTGTGGAAATTATCATGTGTGGTACCAGTTCCGAAGAAACCTTATCCGAAAGACCTTAATGACTATAGACCTGTAGCATTGACATCACACCTGGTGAAGGTGCTAGAGAGATTGGTTCTCACACGTCTCCATCCTCTAGTGAGCTCAGACATGGACCCTCTCCAGTTTGCCTACAGGCCGGGCATTGGTGTGGATGATGCCATTATCCACCTTCTAGATAGGACTCTCTCTCACCTGGAGAAACCTGGGAACACTGTGAGAATAATGTTCTTCGATTTCTCTAGTGCTTTTAATACCATACAGCCAGGTCTACTGAGAGACAAGCTGGGCCTTGTTGGCGTGGACCTCTGTTATGAATGAGTCACCGGAGGAGAAAACAAAAATACAAGCTAAGTCCAGAAAACCAAAGAGGTTGGTAGCTATCGGATTGCAGACCCCTGATCCTATACACCACAACTTACAGTAGCCGTGGGGGGTTCCTACGGTGCCCTAGACCCCTCGTCACAGCCAGAGAACTACATAAGCCTAAAGAAGGAAAGGGGAAATCTAAACTGCCCCAGAGCAGACCCCAAAGCAATAGACAGCCCCCAACATGTATTGTCAGTGAAATACAGATGAAAACACAAACACAGACAGAAAGACAGGCTGAGCAAACGATGGGGCCCAACTAACTAGATAGGACAGGATAGAAAAGATGCTGGCTGCAATCCGCAAAAAACCCTACCAAAAATGTCCCAACCGTCTGATAGGGAAAAAGGCCCTGAAGTCGCTAGACTTCAAAATCACTATATCAGCACTCAGGTATATTCTGAAAACAGAGCAAAGAGATCAACTGATCAGAGACAAAAATGGAATTCAGCCAGTCCCAACCAGGACTGGCTGAACACAAACACTAAGGAAACCAGAAAAAATCTCATGGAATAATAGCAGGGCAAAAACTTAGCTTTAGTAGACAGGAACTAAACTGGATGCAAGAGCTCAGAGCAGAAAGGATCACCAGCAGCCCTGCAGGGCGTCGGCTGCCTTATATCCACTCAGAAATTCCAGATGTCCAATCACACTCCGCCTGTTCAGATGACAGGTTCTTCCCATCCCAATCAATTTCACTACCTCTCTTCACCAGCAGAGGGAGTTCATCAGACATCAAAGGTGAAGGGGAGAATGAACTCTCAACAGACCTCCAACTCTCCACCTGGATCCTTAACTACCTCATGAACCGACCTCAGTTTGTAATGGTTCGGGACAGTGTGTCAGACACGGTGATCTGCAATACAGGGGCACCTCAAGGTACAGTTCTTGCCCCTTTTCTCTTCACACTGTACACTGCAGATTTTAAGTGCAACTCATCTAGCTGCTACTTGCAGAAGTATTCTGATGACTCTGCAATAGTAGGCCTCATCACAGGAGGAGATGAAAGAGAGTACAGAGATACTAACCAAGCTTTTGTGGAGTGGTGTCAGAGGAACCACCTTAGGATTAATTCCAGGAAGACCAAGGAATTGGTGGTGGACTTTCGCAAGGGAAAAAAATCCACCAGTAGTGGTGAACATTCAGGGAAATGACATTGAGATAGTCGATACCTATAAGTACCTTCGTGTGAGCCTCAATAATAAGCTTGACTGGGCCCATCACTTGGATGAAGTGTACAGGAAGGGCCACAGTAGGCTTTATCTGCTCAGAAGGCTGAGAGCCTTCGGAGTAAGGGGGGCACTCCTTGCATCCTTTTTCAACTGTTGTGGCATCAGTCATCTTCTTTGGAGTGGCGTGCTGGGGTAGTGGCATATCAACCAGGGACAGGAATAGGCTGGACAAACTGATTAGAAGGGCCTGCTCTGTCCTGGGATGCCCCCTTGATCCAGTTCAGGAAGTAGGCGACAGGAGGATACTGGCCAAGGTGACCTACATGGTGCAGAATGATTCCCATCCCATGCACGTGACAAAGATGTGCAGTACTGTCAGTGACCGGCTACTTCATCCTAAATGTGAGAGGGAGCGCTATCGAAAGTCCTTCCTTCCTGCTGCAGTTAAGCTGTATAACCAGCACTGTCCAAAACGGAGAACGACCCAAACAGTGAACTGATAGATCCAAAGTTGTGATAGTCCGGTTATATCTTTTTTTTTTTCGTATATATACCTACCTACTGTCAATGTAATGCCTTTATGTATCTGTATCTGTACTTGTTTCTGCCTTGCTGCTGTAATGCTCTGAATTTCCCCATGGTGGAACGATTAAAGGATTATCTTATCTTATAGGATATGCTGCCCCATAGGATATGCCCCCATATGCTGCTCCATAGACTATGCTCCTATATGCTTCCCCACAGAATATGCCCCCATATGCTGCCCCATAGATTATGCCGCCATATGCTGCCCCATAGAATATGCCCCCTTATGCTGCCCCATAGGATATTCCCCCATATGCTGCCCCATAGAATATGCCCCCATATGCTGCCCCATAGAATATTCCCCATATGCTGCTCCATAGAATATGCCCCCATTTGCTTCTCCATAGAATATGCCCCCATATGCTGCTCCATAGAATATGCCCCCCATATGCTGCTCTGTTGTGAGTTCATTTTCCCCTTCACCATTGAGGTCTGATGAACTCCCTCTTCTGGTGAAGGAAGGTAGTGAGGCTGATTACCAAGCACCTGAGCAGGATGATGATGACTGGGTGAATGGAATTGCTGACTAGATATAAGGCAGCTGACGCCCTTCTGCCTTGCTGGTGATTTCTCAGAGGGATTCTAGGAGACCAGTCTGATTCCTGCTCCTCAAAAGCTAAGTTTTCTGCTCTGTTTTTTGCATTTGTGGTTTGGTTTTGTTTTGCCTTGTTTTTCTGGATTTCTGCCATTCCCTGCTGGGGTGAGCTGAATTCCTTTTTGCTCTGTCTTCAGAAAATACCTGAGTACTGATATAGTCTTTTTGAAGCCTAGCGTCTTCAGG
Source organism: Dendrobates tinctorius (assembly GCF_039654945.1). Classification (NCBI taxonomy): domain Eukaryota; kingdom Metazoa; phylum Chordata; class Amphibia; order Anura; family Dendrobatidae; genus Dendrobates; species Dendrobates tinctorius. The sequence continues at coordinate 4,810,493 of NW_027361853.1, read as the reverse complement.
GCTTTTTTCCCTATCAGTCTGTTGGCTCTTGTTTTGATAGGGTTTTGGCGGATTGCAGACAGCAGCTTTTCCATCCTGTCCTATTTAGTTAGCTTGGGCCCCATCATTTGCTCAGCCTATCTTTCTATCTGTGTGAGTGTTTTTTCATCTTGCTTCACCGTCATTTTATGTTGGGGACTGCCTATTGCTTTGGGGTCTGCTCTGGGGCAGTTTAGATTTCCCTTTCTGTCTTTAGGCTATTTAGTTCTCCGGCTGTGATTGAGGGGTCTAGGGCACCGTAGGAACCCCCCACGGCTACTGCTAGTTGTTGTTGATAGGTTCAGGGGTCTGCAATCCGATAGCTGCCAACTTCTCTGGTTTTCTGGACTTAGCTAGTATTTCTGTTTTTGTCTCCTACGGTGACTCATTCATAACAGAATCACCAGCCATACCGCAGATCCTAGGGTACTCAATAGCAGGAAAGAATTGTAAAAAAAAAGTGTGTATATTTTTTCCTCTATATCTCTGAGGCCGTAGGGGGAATTTTTTTTCTCTCAATGGAGATAAAGCAATTGTCTGATCGTGTGGAGCAGCTCGCTGCGGAAGTGCGGGGAATTTCCACCTACCTTGCTCATTCACATGCTGCTGAACCAAAGATCCCTACTCCTGATGTGTTTTTTGGGGATCTGTCTAAATTTTTGAATTTCAAAAATAATTGTAAATTATTTTTTGCCTTAAAGCTTAACTCGTCAGGGAGCTCCGCGCAGCGGGTTAAAATTGTCATCTCTTTGCTGCGTGGCGATCCCCAGGATTGGGCGTTTTCTTTGAAACCAGATGATTCTATTCTGACTAATGTGAATGCATTTTTTCAAGCCTTGGGGTTGTTGTATGATGAACCTAATGCTATTGATCAGGCTGAAAAGACCCTGTTGGCATTGAGCCAGGGTCGAGATTCTGCAGAATTGTACTGTCAAAAATTCTGAAAGTGGGCGGTCCTTACTATCTGGAATGCCTTGGCAGCTCTCTTTCGGAAGGGTTTGTCAGAAGCCGTAAAAGATACTATGGTGGGATTTCCTGTTCCCTCTGGTCTTGACAATTCTATGTCATTAGCCATTCAGGTTGATCGGCGTTTACGTGAACGCAGGACTGCACGAGAGGTGTTGCCACCTGTTGAACAAGTGTCTGAACCTATGCAATGTGATAGAGTTTTGTCCAGGGAGCAACGTCAGGAGTTCAGAAGGCGTAATAAGCTGTGGGTTTTTTTGTGGAGATGCCTCGCTTATTATTTCTGTCTGTCCTAAACGAGAGAAACGTTTTGCACACACGTTTTCTGTGGGTGGTGTTCAACCTAAGTTTCTTCTGGCAATTACTCTGATCTGCTCCCTGTCCACATTTTCCGCAAAGGCTTTTGTGGATTCGGGAGCAGCCCTGAACCTAATGGACTTGGATTTTGCTAAACGTTGTGGATTTCCGATGACACCTCTGCGGACGCCTATCCCTTTGAGGGGGATTGATGCTACTCCTTTGGCGAAAAATAAACCTCAGTTTTGGACCCAGGTGGTAATGCGGGTCGCCCCAGACCATCAAGAAAATTGCAGATTTTTGGTGTTGCATAATTTGCATGATACCATTGTTCTGGGGTTTCCCTGGTTGTAAATTCATAATCTTGTTTTGGATTGGAAATCTGTGTCTGTGGTGAGTTGGGGTTGTCGGTGTGCCCTTAGTGAGGCTCCGGTTTTTTCCACCTCTCCTCAGTCGCATGATGTTCCTGACTATTTGGCGGACTTTTATGATGTATTTAGTGAGAATGAGTCTGCGTCTTTGCCTCCTCATAGGAGTTATGACTGTGCAATTGAACTGAGCCCGGGGTGTAAATTTCCCAAGGGTCGGCTCTTCAATTTATCTGTACCCGAGCACGAGGCTATGTGATCCTATATTAAGGAGGCGTTGGAGAAGGGTCATATTAGACCATCCTCTTCACCCTTAGGTGCCAGGTTTTTTTTCGTGGCCAAAAAGGATTGTTCATTAAGGCCTTGTATTGATTATCGTGCCCTCAACAAAATTACTATTAAATATCAGTATCCGTTACCCCTGATTTCGGATCTATTCTCCAGAGTTAAAGGTGCTTGCTGGTTTACCAAGCTTGACCTCAGGGGGTGAGTATAATCTTATCCGCATTAAGCATGGAGATGAATGGAAGACGGCGTTTAATACTCCGGAGGGACATTTTGAGTACCTGGTGATGCCTTTTGGGCTCACTAATGCCCCTTCTGTCTTCCAGTGCTTCATAAACGACATTTTCCGGGACTTTGTGGATACATTTTTGATTATCTATCTGGATGATATTTTGATCTTCTCCAAAGATTGGGATTCTCATATGGAACATGTTCGGACTGTGTTCCGGATCGTGAGGGAGAATTCCCTGTATGTCAAAGGATCGAAATGCCTTTTTGGGGTACAGAGGATTTCATTTTTGGGACTTATTTTGTCTCCGTCAACTATTGAAATGGACCCGGCCAAGGTACAGGCCATTTATGATTGGGTTCAGCCCACTTCTTTGAAGGCCCTCCAGAAGTTTTTGGGTTTTGCTAATTTTTATCGGAAATTTATAGCAAAATTTTCTAGTATTGCCAAGCCATTGACTGATCTGACTAAGAAGGGTGCTGATGTGTTGAATTGGTCTCCGGAGGCTGTTTCTTCCTTTCAGGAGCTGAAGCGAAGATTCACTTCTGCCCCGGTTTTGCGGCAACCTGATGTCTCACTCCCGTTCCAGGTAGAGGTGGACGCTTCTGAGATTGGTGCAGGAGCTGTTTTGTCCCAAAAGGATCCTGTAACATCTAAAATGAATCCCTGTGCTTTCTTTTCCCGAAAGTTCTCTCCATCTGAACGTAACTATGATGTGGGGAATCGGGAACTGTTAGCCATGAAATGGGCATTTGAGGAGTGGAGACATTGGTTGGAGGGAGCTAAACATCAAGTCATGGTCCTCACTGACCACAAGAATTTGATTTACCTGGAGTTGGCCAAACGCTTGAACCCTAGACAGGCTAGGTGGGCCTTGTTTTTTACACGTTTTGATTTTGTGGTCTCTTTTCTTCCTGGCACTAAGAATGTCAAGGCTGATGCTCTCTCTAGGAGCTTCTTTGCTGATTCTCCTGTGGTGACCCAGCCTGCTACCATCTTAGGTGAAGGGGTAGTTCTTTCTGCCATCTCGCCCGATTTGAGCTGTGCTCTGGAAGAGTTACAGGAGGACAAACCTGAGCGTTGTCCCAGTGGAAAGTTGTATGTTCCTGACCAGTGGAAGAAGAGAGTGATGTCTGAAGTTCATTGCTCTGCATTGGCTGGTCATCCAGGTATTTTTGGTACTAGAGATCTGGTGAGTCGGTCGTTTTGGTGGCCCGCCTTGTCTCGTGATGTCAGGAATTTTGTGCAGTCCTGTGGGACTTTCTCCTGGTCTAAACCTTGTTCTCGCTCTAGTGGGTTGTTGATGCCTTTGCCGGTCCCCAGGAGGCCATGGACCCATATTTCAATGGATTTCATCTCTGATATGCCTGTCTCTCAGAGAATGACTGTTATTTGAGTGATTTGTGATAGGTTCTCTAAGATGGTTCATCTTGTACCACTCCCTAAGTTGCCATCTTCCTCTGAGTTGGGTGCCCCTGTTTTTGCAACAGGTGGTTCACTTGCACGGGATTCCTGAGAACATTGTATCTGACAGAGGAGTTCAGTTTGTGTCTAGATTTTGGAGGACTTTCTGTTCCAAGCTGGGAATTCAGTTGTCCTTCTCCTCTGCTTTTCACCCTCAGACCAATGGACAGACGGAGAGAACAAACCAGACCTTGGAGTCGTATTTGAGATGTTTTATTTCCGCTGATCAGGATGATTGTGTTTCATTTTTGCCCTTGGCCGAATTTGCTTTAAATAATAGAGCTAGTTCTGCCACTTTGATGTCACCTTTTTTTGTAACTTTGGGTTTCATCCTCGATTTTCTTCAGGGCAGGTGGAGCCTTCTGCCTGCCCAGGTGTTGACACTGTGGTGGAGAGAATGCACCAGATCTGGGACCAAGTGGTGGATAAGTTATCTCTCTCCCAGGAAAAGGCCCAGCGGTTTTCCAACCGACATAGGACCATTGGTCCCCAGTTTAAGGATGGTGATATGGTTTGGTTATCATCAAAAAATATCGCTATGAAGGTGGCTTCTCCTAAGTTTAAGCCTAGATTTATTGGACCTTAAAAGATTTTGGAGATTATTAATCCGGTCTCTTTTCGTTTGGCTCTTCCTGTCACATTTAAAATCCATAATGTGTTTCATAAGTCCTTGTTGAAGAGGTTTGTTGAACCAGTTGTTCTGGTGTGGCACCTCCGGACCCTGTATTGGTTGAAGGTAACATGGAATATGAGGTAGAGAAGATACTGGATTCCCGTCTGGCTAGACGGAGACTCCAGTATTTGGTTAAGTGGAAGGGTTATGGTCAGGAGGATAATTCCTGGGTCTCTGCCTCTGATATTCATGCCAAAAGATTGGTGCGTGCCTTTCATCGGGCTCACCCTGATCGCCCTGGTGGCGTGGATGAGGGTTCGGTGACCCCTCCTCAAGGGGGAGGTACTGTTGTGAGTTCATTTTCCCCTTCACCATTGAGGTCTGATGAACTCCCTCTTCTGGTGAAGGAAGGTAGTGAGGCTGATTACCAAGCACCTGAGCAGGATGATGATGACTGGGTGACTGGAATTGCTGACTGGATATAAGGCAGCCGACGCCCTTCTGCCTTGCTGGTGATTTCTCACATGAATTCTAGGAGACCAGTCTGATTCCTGCTCCTCAAAAGCTAAGTTTTCTGCTCTGCTTTTTGCATTTGTGTTTTGGTTTTGTTTTGCCTTGTTTTTCTGGATTTCTGCCATTCCCTGCTGGGGTGAGCTGAATTCCTTTTTGCTCTGTCTTCAGAAAATATCAGAGTACTGATATAGTCTTTTTGAAGCCTAGCGTCTTCAGGGCTTTTTTCCCTATCAGTCTGTTGGCTCTTGTTTTGATAGGGTTTTCGTGGATTGCAAACAGCAGCTTTGCTATCCTGTCCTATTTAGTTAGCTTGGGCCCCATCATTTGCTCAGGCTATCTTTCTATCTGTGTGAGTGTTTTTTCATCTTGCTTCACCGTCATTATATGTTGGGGGCTGCCTATTGCTTTGGGGTCTGCTCTGGGCAGTTTAGATTTCCCTTTCTATCTTTAGGCTATTTAGTTCTCCGGCTGTGATCGAGGGGTCTAGGGCACCGTGGGAACCCCCCACGGCTACTGCTAGTTGTTGTTGATAGTTTCAGGGGTCTGCAATCCGATAGCTGCCAACTTCTCTGGTTTTCTGGACTTAGCTAGTATTTCTGTTTTTGTCTCCTACGGTGACTCATTCATAACAGAATCACCAGCCATACCGCAGATCCTAGGGTACTCAATAGCAGGAAAGAATTGTAAAAAAAAAAAAAGTGTGTATATTTTTTCCTCTATATCTCTGAGGCCGTAGGGGGAATTTTTTTTCTCTCAATGGAGATAAAGCAATTGTCTGATCGTGTGGAGCAGCTCGCTGCGGAAGTGCGGGGAATTTCTGCCTACCTTGCTCATTCACATGCTGCTGAACCAAAGATCCCTACTCCTGATGTGTTTTTTGGGGATCGGTCTAAATTTTTGCTGCCAACTTCTCTGGTTTTCTGGACTTAGCTAGTATTTCTGTTTTTGCCTCCTACGGTGACTCATTCATAACACTGCTCCATAGAATATGCCCCATATGCTGCCCCATAAGATGCTCCATAGATTATGCCCCAATAAGTTGCTCCATAGATTATGCCCGATATCATGCTCCATAGATTATGCCCTCATTTGCTGCTCCACAGATTATGCCCCATATGCTGCTCTTTATAGATTATGCCCCCATATGCTGCCCCATAGAATATGCCCCCATATGGTGCTCCATAGAATATGCCCCCATATGCTGCTCTTTAGATTATGCCCCATATGCTGCTCCTTAGCATATGCCCCCATATGCTGCCCCATAGAATATGCCCCAATATGCTGCTCCATAGAATATGCCCCATATGCTACTCCATAGAATATGCCCCCATATGCTGCCCCATAGACTATGCCCCCATATGCTGCCCCGTAGGATATGCCTCCATATGCTGCTCCATAGAATATGCCCCCATATGCTGCCGCATAGTATATGCCCCCATATGCTGCTCCATAGACTATGCCCCAATGTGCTACTCCATAGACTATGCCCCCATATGCTGCTCCATAGAATATGCCCCCATAAGATGCTTCATATATTATGCCCTCATATGCTGCTACTGCAAAAAAATATGCCATAATCACCTCTCCTGCTCAGAACCCGGCACCTGAGATATTCACCTATCCGGGGTTCATCGTTGCTCACTGCTGTCTGCCGCTTCCTGTGTCAGTGACTGTTCAGCCAGCAGAGGGCGCACCGCGCCCTCTGCTGCTTAAACGTTACTGACACAGGACGCAGCAGACAGCGGTGAGCAGCGATGGACCCCGAACAGGTGAATATCGCTATACTTACCCCCTCCTGGCGCGGTCTCTGCAGCCCCGCTTCTCCATGGTCTCCCCTCCTGGCTTTAGCGTTCATGTGATACCGCTCATTACACTCATGAATATGCGCATATTCATGAGTTTAACACAGTAACAAATAAAGAGAAAAGTATATGCACACAAATAGGGATCACCACACACTAATATAGTCAAAAATCAAATTTTATTATAGTGAACACAACAAGCAAACACTTGGTTTAAAAACAAATTAAAATGTCTGAACTCACAGACACACATAGACAAACAAAAACAATGGGTCATGTTAATAGACAGTTAAATACTGTGGGCCCCAGAATTAACCATTTAATCAAATAACAAATATCTACTGAATTTCAATATCTGGGATCTAACTCCACAGGTTAACAATCCCAATCTTATTCATTGTCATAATATCATGGTGTTAATACAAATATACCAGAATATCTACATATCAAGTCCTATAGGGAAACACTGTGATTGCATAAGGGATACACAGGCAAAATAAATGCCATGTGTATGCATCAAATTCTCAACTTGTTACCACTAAATGAAATACAAGAAAATAGGGACAGCATAGCCCCTTTCCCTAACATGATATCACCTGGTTTCTGAGGACAAGCAGACCAATGGTTAAATTGTATGGGACCCCCAAACCCACGCGTATCGACACTATAAAGTGTCTTTCTCAAGGTCAGTGTAGTGCTCTGTTAGGCTACTTTCACACATCAGGTTTTCGGCGTCAGGCGCGATCCGGCGTCGTGCCGGAACGCCGGATCCGGCAAATGTTTCGTAAAACCGGATGTGACGGATCCGGTTTTCTGCCGGATCCGTCTTTTTCTTGACAGACAAAACCGGATCCGTCTCATCCGGTTCATCCGTTTTTCTATCCGTTTTTCGACGGATTACGCCGGATCCGGTTGTTAAAATTGACCCTTGTGGCCTTCCGAACGGGATTGGCTACTGGAAAACTATATATAGCATGTTCCTACAGCCCTTCTTTGACAGGTTGTAGAGGAGAAAGTGCAGGTTGGAGAGAAGAGCAAGTTACTGGCGAAGATGGATGTTGTCATTGGAAATATTTTGAAGAATTTGGCGGATTTTATAGCGGAGGCGAATCGTTTGAGGGTGATTGTTCTGGAGAAGGAGAGAGCGAGACAGCAGCGCATCAGGCATCGTAGACGACGTTTGTGGATCCACCCCATCACAGCCAAGAGAATGACGCGTGGGGTCTATTCTACACTCTGCATGGACCTTCGACGAAACCCGGATACATTTTTTGGATATGTTAGGATGAAAATGGAGAATTTTGATTACTTGGTGGAGCGCATTGCACACCTCATAAGAAAAGCGGACACCTATTGCCGCTTCTCTGTTTCACCCGCAGAGCGTCTGATGGTGACTTTAAGGTAAGCCACATTTATTGGATATGCTCGCATCAGAGCACACTTTCACTGCAATCTTGTTGGTGGTAGTTTGTATCTCCAAGTGTTGTCAGTTTTGGTATGTAATGCTGTGATTTAAAACTAATTTATTGTTTTTTAATTCCCCACAGATTTCTTGCAACTGGAGAATCCCTTTCGTCACTGCATTTCCAGTACAGACTCGGGATTTCCACCATATCTGGAATAGTGAAGTACACATGCCGTGCACTGTGGGACTCCTTAGCTGAAGAGTTTTTACCAGAGCCCACAACAGAGAGGTGGATTGAAATTGCTGACAAGTTTCAACAGATATGTCAGTTTCCAAACTGCTTGGGCGCTGTGGACGGGAAACATATCCGCATTGTAAAGCCAGCTGGATCGGGATCGGAATATTTCAATTACAAGAAATATTTTTCAATTGTCCTCATGGCCATCGCTGACGCGGAATACAAATTTATTGCGGTTGATATTGGGGCCTATGGCCGCTCCAATGACTCTCAAGTTTTCAAACTGTCTGCCATGGGGCGTAAACTGTATGGAAACACCTTCCAGTTCCCACCACCTAGACCGCTGCCGCAAACATCTGGTCCACTTATGCCATTTGTCTGTGTAGGGGATGAAGCCTTCCAGCTGTCAGAACACCTTTTGAAACCGTACTCTAGCAGAGGATTGACAAGACCAAAACGCATTTTTAATTACCGCCTCACAAGAGCAAGAAGAATGGTTGAATGTACCTTTGGTATTCTGACAGCCAAATGGCGGGTCCTATTGACTGCGATCAACCTCAAGACAGAAACTGTGGACGAGGTGATCAAAGCGTGCGTGGTACTCCACAATTTTGTTATCTGCAAGGAACCCATTTCCATTGAGGACACCTCTGAAGAAACCACCTTGCAAGATTACCATGACATTACCACTAGAAGTTCTGTGACGGTTTCAGTAATGAGGGACAATTTTGCACTATACTTTATGTCACCTCAAGGCAGAGTACACTGGCAGGATGACAGAGTGTGAAAGATTTGTGCCCTAACCAAACTTGTGTACCTTCTGGACCAACAGTATATACCTTTGCCAACCAAAGTTGGCTATCTTGTCATGGTCTTACAATTTTTAGCTTTAGGCCACAGGTGTGTACCTGGTTGTGTTTTATGCAAAGTATTTCACCTTTTAACAAAAGTTGTGTACATTGTTAGGAAATCACCAACAATAAACACAACTTTTTAGGTGAAATACTTTGCTTCAAACACAACCAGGAACACAACTGTGGCAAAAAGCTAAAATTTACCCACAGTTATATACCTGGTTTTGAATACCTTTTTACCTTTGAAATACCCTGTATTTAACCTTTTTTTTAACATAGTTCGCCGCAGAAAGAAATGACAGACAACCATTGTAAAACGATAATTTAACTTTTATTTAAAATTTTTTTTTTTTTGTAAAATGTTTTTAAAGTGCAAAAAACTTTTTTAATAAAGGTTTTAAACCCAATGGGCATTTTTATTGAAAAACACACATTACAAATCTGTGTAGTGTGGGGTGGAAATACTGCTGGAGGGGCTGCGGGACACTTCGACACTGGGTGTGTGGAGAGAGGACTGGGATCGTGGTGGGGAAGGAACAGTTAGAGGTGAAGGTGTGGAAAAAGCTACAGAATGGGTGGACATGTGGGAGGCAGAAGAGGTGGTGGGCGGTGGAGTGGAGGGTTGGGCAGGGACTGTAGGAGCAGATGATGTTGATGGAAAGTTGTATGGGGAAGGAGTTTGGTACGGGGAAGGAGTTTGGTACGGGGAAGGAGTTTGGTACGGGGAAGGAGTTTGGTACGGGGCAGGTTGCTGGAAGTGGGGAGATGTCTGGTACTGGGGAGGTTGCTGGTACTGGTGAGGTTGCTGGTATGTAATAGGAGGGGGAGGATGGAAAGTGGCTGGAGGGGGTGCAGATGTAATAGGAGGGGGAGGATGGAAAGTGGCTGGAGGGGGTGCAGATGTAATAGGAGGGGGAGGATGGAAAGTGGCTGGAGGGGGTGCAGGTGGAGGAACTACAGTGGTGGGAGGTGGAGGTTGGGAGGTAACCTGCTGTAGAGCACCGTGGCACGAATGCATTACATGCATCTGCTGGGTAGGAGATAGTGTTGCCATGCACTCCACAACAGACCTGAAAAAGGTGTGGTTTGGCGAAGATCTTGCTTCTGAATGCATGGTTTGCAGAAGTGTCTTCACCTCCAGAATGCTGGAGTTGATCTGCTGAAAGCCTGCGGAGATTTGCTCTGACAAGACTTTTAGACAGTTCTGGAAAGATGCATTCAGATGCAAGAACTCTTGCGCATAACTCTTTTCCTGACCCCTCTGCCGCTGTCGCCCAGTACCCGCAGGTGTACTAGAGGTGGCAGGGGCAGAAGGGTGGGGTAAAGGGAAAGCGATCTCCTCACCAGCAGCTTCATGTAATGTAGGCGGCCACGATGCTCCTGTGCTGGTGGATGGGACAGATGGGTCGAATGTGTGGGAAGGCTGGGAAGGTGCAGATGTACCGGGGCGGTCGAAGTGTCCCTCGGTGCCGGTCTCCTCAGGGATCGCCTCAGAAGGGTCCAATCGTGCAGGCTCCCGAGTGCTGCTCACCGTGCTGTGGAATAAAGAGAAAAAAAAACAATTAAAATACTGACATGGTATGGCCCTGGCTGAAAAAAAAAAGTTACATCTAACATTTTTTTTCACATGTGGTGTGTAATATTTACCTTCTAGTGACCATTGTTTCCCGGAGGAACGACAGGGCTTGTGCGTACTTGTACTTGCTCCTGCGTCCTCCAGATCCACTCGGGGCCCGCATCTCTTTATTGAACTACTTCTTGAAACGATCCCTCACAGACCGCCACCGATTCACAATTCTGTTCCCTGAAACGAGAAAGGAGTGGTTAGTATACAACATCAGTGTTTCACAAACTCCAGTCCTCATGGTCCCCAGGGGTCATGTTTTCAGGATTTCCATAGAAAATAGAAATCCTGAACACATGATCCGTGGGGACCACGAGGACTGGAGTTCGGGAGACACTGGTTTACATCAAGCAACCAGTACTGTATATACTTAAGCTCTTTAATCTGGGCCCGAACATCGAGGTCCTCCCAGCGGCCCACAAGGAGCGAACAGATTTCCTCCCAGAGTCGTCGGGTAACGATAAGGTCAGCGTGGCGGCGGTCAGCCATATTCCAGAGCGGCTCCCTTTCTCTGACGAGATCGATGAGGTGGTCCACATCGAGTCCTCCATCCTCACCGTCAGAGTCGGGAGCACGCTGTGAAGGCTGTTAAAGAAAAAGACAAAAATAACATAATTAGCCTCCACAAAAGAAATGAAATAAAAAGTGCAAAAAAACAAAGCAAAAATATTTATACTTACACGCTGGTGACCGCCGCATTGCTGTCGCCGACGACCCTGGGAGGCACTGCGAGGACCTCTTGGCTGAGCACCAGATTGGGAAGACTAGAGAAGAAAACAAAAAATGTTAGGTCTTTGGATGTAGGCATTTGTTTGCTGTGTGTGGTCTGCAGAACATTGTTTTCTATGTGTTGTGTGTAGTGTGATGTTGTGTTTCTGCGTTTGATGCAAAAAACTTACCAATTGTGAGCCCACTCCAGGTGTCTGTCCACCCCTTCCTTCTTCTTCTGGGAGCGCCTCTTCATCTTGTGATTCCTGTTTTGAAATAAAAGGCAATGAATAGACATATATTACAGAGATGATGGATTTTGGAAATAAAAACTTACCGTCAAACGCTGACGATGCGAGGGAGGGCTCCCAGAAGAAGATGTGCTGTCCTGTTGATGGCCAGACTCCATGGCTGTGGGTATTGCTGCTGCTGTTGCTGCTGCCAGTGATGCCATTTCTGCTGCTGCATCTCTTGGGCGGCTGTTGAATAAAGAGAAACAAAGGGCCAATGAATATCTTGATATTCCATGGCCCTAGTTTGGAGGAATGGGGGATTTGATAATTACCGTCTCTCATCTGCTGCTGGACTCCCCTCCTCAGCATGTTCCATTTGCTGCTCCATTTGGGGTGGTGGTGGTGCTGATGGTGCTGCAGTGGTCTCCTGCCTTCTCCTGCTGCGCTTGGTTGCTTTCTTGGGTGGCATGTTGGGTATGGCTGTGGGTCCCACTGTCTTGCTTTTATATATGTCTTGTGGGGAGAGCTACTGAGCATGCTCAGACCAAAAAAAACGGATCCGGCCACCGGATCCGGCTTTCGCCGGATCAGGCGCATTGCGGCGCTCATAGGCTTTCATTGTGTGAAAAAGCCGGACGCGCCGGATCCGGCGTGTCCGGCTTTTTCGCCGGAGACAAAAAACGTTACAGTAGCCGTTTTTTCCAGACGCCAGATCGCGACACATTGCCGGATCCGGCGAAAACCGGATGAAACGCATGGCCATCCGGCGCGATCCGGCGCAAATGCAAGTCAATGGGGGGGAAACCGGATCCGGCATTGCATTTCGCCGGATCCGGTTTCTGTCAAAAGCGCCGGATCGCGCCTGACGGCGAAAACCTGATGTGTGAAAGAGGCCTTAGAGTCCTTAGTATAAATACACAGCAAATTGATAGTAACTCTTACCAGCTGAGCATCTTTTTGATGCGGAGGAAACAAATCAGTCATGGGCTTAGTGAGACAGCGTTCTAACTATGCCATTGCGCAGGTGCCTGACTATACCGGCGGAAGTTTCAACATGAATGATGAATCAAATATCGTACACAAGTTGTTCTGTGTGTGAACACACCTCTATTGTTTAACATCAGTTCCCTCGTTGCCCAGTCGCCTAGATTTAATGACACAAATCCAGTCACAGTCTCTCAAGAGACCCAGCACACCTTCATCCTTCAATGCACAGGCACCTGGACTTAATATCTTAAAATAGCCGCACTAGAAATGGTGCACTAATGCGAAAACGCATATAAAGAGAGTTCCATGTCTCTGACGCAAATAGCAGTGCAACATATCATCATAACCCATATAAGCTTTTTATAAGACTGATCTTATCAACTTTAAAGTGATGAATCACATATCGCACATAAGTTGTTCTGTGTGTGAACACACCTCTATTAATTAACATCAGTTCCCTCATTGCCCAGTCGCCTGGGTTTAATGATCACAAATCCAGTCACAGCACTACATGTCAAAATAGCACAAATAGGCCACCTTAACATACAAAGGTACTATGACACATAAGATGTTATGTGTGTGAACACACCTCCATTATCTTGTCCAAAAAAAATTATTTTCTCTTTTCTTTTTTCCTTTTCCTTTTCTTCACTCTCCTCTTCCCCTCTCTTATCTTTATTAGGTTAAATAATGTCAAAGTAGCACATGTAGACCACTATAACATACAAAGGTAACATGGCACATAAGATGTTATGTGTGTGAACACACCTATATTGTTTTGAATAGATCTTTGGTTCTCTCATTGCGCAGGTGCCTAAACTTTATACATCACAAAGGTCTCACTGAAGACAACGCATTAATGCTATAGCGCATATCTAGAAAGTCCCACGTCACTCTGCATCCTGGCGAAACACAAATAAAGAAAGTTCCATGTCTCTGATGCAAATAACAGTGCAACATATCAAAATAACCCATATAGGCTTTTATAAGACAAATCTTATCGACTTTAAAGTAATGAATCAAATATCGTACATAAGTTGTTCTGTGTGTGAACACACCTCTATTATTCAACATCAGTTCCCTCATTGCCCAGTCGCCTGGGTTTAATGGTCACAAATCCAGTCACAGCACTACATGTCAAAATAGCACAAATAAGCCACCTTAACATACAAAGGTATTATGGCACATAAGCTGTTATGTGTGAACATGCCTCTATTATTTTAAATAAATCATTAATTCTTTCATTACACAGGTGCCTAAACTTAATACATCACAAAGGTCTCGCTGAAGACAGCGCATTGATGCTATGGCGCATATCTAGAAAGTCCCACGTCACTCTGCATCCTGGTGAAACGCATATAAAAAAAAAAAAAAAAAAGATTCATGTCTCTGATGCACATAGCAGTGCAACATATCAAAATACCAATGAATCAAATATCGCACATAAGTTGTTCTGTGTGTGAACACACCTCTATTATTTATCATCAGTTCCCTTATTGCCCAGTCGCCTGGGTTTAATGGTCACAAATCCAGTCACAGCACTACATGTCAAAATAGCACAAATAGGCCACCTTAACATACAAAGGTACTATGGCAAAAAAAAAAAAAAAAAATTCCATCCCTAACATGACACGAGATGTTATATGTGTGAACACACCTCTATTGTTTAAAATCTTTGCATTGCGCAGGTGCCCGAGCTTAATACCTCACAGTAGCCTCACTAGAGGCAACACACTAATGCAATAGCGCATGTATAGAGAGTCACATGTCACTCTGCATCTTGGCACAGGTCCAATCACAGTGCTACATATCAAAGTGGCACATATGAGCTTTTATAAAACTATTTTTATCCACTTTGACACACGAAACCAACAACTCAAGTGAAACACATGAGTTGTTATGTGTATGAACACACCTCCGTTGTTTTAAATAAGTACTATTTTGGTTACGTTGATGTGCCCTTAGGCCTCTTTCACACTTCAGTTTTTTACAATCAGTCACAATCCGCCAGGTTTTGAAAAAAAACGGATCCTCAATTTTCTTTTGAGGATCCGTTTTTTTCCCCATTGACTTTCATTAATGGCAGATTGTGACGGATTGCTGTCCGTTGTATCCGTTTTTTTTGAGGATCCGCCAAAAGTTTCTGTCCGTCAACATCCTCACAGATTTCAAAACGGAGCTTGTAACGTTTTTTTCTCTGGCGGATCCTCCAAACACAAATTTAACCCGAAATTCTTTCTGGGTGCTGGACAAAAATAAAATTCTCTCTCTCTCTCTCTCTCTCTCTCTCTCTCTCTCTCTCTCTCTCTCTCTCCTTGCACTCACTACTCTGAAAACATCGCCCAAGTGCGATGACCCATCCATAGGAGACCCTATGTCTCTCCAAATCCTGGCACACAAACATTCAAAGTGCAAAATATATCCAAACAGTTTTTCCATATTAGATTAGATCAACACATACATATATATATACATATATACATACACACACATACAGTGGGGCAAAAAAGTATTTAGTCAGTCAGCAATAGTGCAAGTTCCACCACTTAAAAAGATGAGAGGCGTCTGTAATTTACATCATAGGTAGACCTCAACTATGGGAGACAAACTGAGAAAAAAAAATCCAGAAAATCACATTGTCTGTTTTTTTTTTATTTTATTTGCATATTATGGTGGAAAATAAGTATTTGGTCAGAAACAAGCAATCAAGATTTCTGGCTCTCACAGACCTGTAACTTCTTCTTTAAGAGTCTCCTCTTTCCTCCACTCATTACCTGTAGTAATGGCACCTGTTTAAACTTGTTATCAGTATAAAAAGACACCTGTGCACACCCTCAAACAGTCTGACTCCAAACTCCACAATGGTGAAGACCAAAGAGCTGTCAAGGGACACCAGAAACAAAATTGTAGCCCTGCACCAGGCTGGGAAGACTGAATCTGCAATAGCCAACCAGCTTGGAGTGAAGAAATCAACTGTGGGAGCAATAATTAGAAAATGGAAGACATACAAGACCACTGATAATCTCCCTCGATCTGGTGCTCCACGCAAAATCCCACCCCGTGGGGTCAGAATGATCACAAGAACGGTGAGCAAAAATCCCAGAACCACGCGGGGGGACCTAGTGAATGAACTGCAGAGAGCTGGGACCAATGTAACAAGGCCTACCATAAGTAACACACTACGCCACCATGGACTCAGATCCTGCAGTGCCAGACGTGTCCCACTGCTTAAGCCTGTACATGTCCGGGCCCGTCTGAAGTTTGCTAGAGAGCATTTGGATGATCCAGAGGAGTTTTGGGAGAATGTCCTATGGTCTGATGAAGCCAAACTGGAACTGTTTGGTAGAAACACAACTTGTCGTGTTTGGAGGAAAAAGAATACTGAGTTGCATCCATCAAACACCATACCTACTGTAAAGCATGGTGGTGGAAACATCATGCTTTGGGGCTGTTTCTCTGCAAAGGGGCCAGGACGACTGATCCGGGTACATGAAAGAATGAATGGGGCCATGTATCGTGAGATTTTGAGTGCAAACCTCCTTCCATCAGCAAGGGCATTGATGATGAAACGTGGCTGGGTCTTTCAACATGACAATGATCCAAAGCACACCGCCAGGGCAACGAAGGAGTGGCTTCGTAAGAAGCATTTCAAGGTCCTGGAGTGGCCTAGCCAGTCTCCAGATCTCAACCCTATAGAAAACCTTTGGAGGGAGTTGAAAGTCCGTGTTGCCAAGCGAAAAGCCAAAAACATCACTGCTCTAGAGGAGATCTGCATGGAGGAATGGGCCAACATACCAACAACAGTGTGTGGCAACCTTGTGAAGACTTACAGAAAACGTTTGACCTCAGTCATTGCCAACAAAGGATATATCACAAAGTACTGAGATGAAATTTTGTTTCTGACCAAATACTTATTTTCCACCATAATATGCAAATAAAATGAAAAAAAAACAGACAATGTGATTTTCTGGATTTTTTTTTCTCAGTTTGTCTCCCATAGTTGAGGTCTACCTATGATGTAAATTACAGACGCCTCTCATCTTTTTAAGTGGTGGAACTTGCACTATTGCTGACTGACTAAATACTTTTTTGCCCCACTGTATATATATATATATATATATACATATATATACACATATATATACATATACATATACACATACATACATATATATATATATATATATATATATATATATATATATACACATACATATCGTGTCACTCAGAAACCAGGACTTGATATCTAGGATGAAATTAGCCTCCTATGAAGTGTAGTCAAGAAAAAAAAAAAGGAAGAGAAGGATCCCCATATCTCAAGACAGTTATAATTAATGATAGTGTCCCACTGTTAACCGCAAGGACATAACACGTTGATAGCTGTCTTGTCACAATCCACTTTAATAATTCATATCTTCCAAAAGGTATTCTTCCAGCTTTAGATCCTATTCCTAGAATCCTAAAGATAAAGCAGAAGAAAGAAGCTAGTACAAGCAGGATTAATGGAACTGGGGGTTCCTGGGGGGTATTCGAAGGGAAGGGAAGGACAAAACCAAATAAGGTTGCAAAACCTCTGCAAACTGGTCATCAAAGGAGATAAAGTAAATAATCATTAACTCACTTTGTAAAACCCTGTGTACAGCAGTTCTTCATTTAAGCCCCTTGGAGCCAGACTTTGAAGTTCAAAAATCCATCTGGCTTCCCGTCTCAAAAGCTCACTCGTAATTTTACCCCCCCTGATGTTTGTATACACTCCCTCCAGCCCCATTACCCGAAGAGTCTTAGGACTGCTGTTATGAAATTCCAAAAAATGGGCTGCTACAGAAGTTAATTGTTTTTCTTTAGTTTTATTAACTCTAGCCGTGGCTATATTTGAGAGATGTTGCTGGACCCTCCTACGCAATTCTTGTGTGGTTTGGCCCACATATACCTTGTTACAACCACAAATCAGTGCATAGATTAAATTGCGCGAACGACAATTAAAATATGCCTTCGATTGAATTTGTGTGGGTAAACCTGGTATAGAGATCCCATTACTTGAAATCATGAGCGGGCACACAGTACAATTACCACAAGGGAATGATCCCTTGTTGGAACTACCACATCTAACTTTAGTTTTAGGGCGTCAAAAATGGCTGTTCGTAAGGTAGTCCTTCAGATTTGTCGCTCTCCTTGCTATCACCCTAAGTTTCTCAGTGATGAAGTTTCTCAACTTGGTCTCACTTCGTAGGATGTCCCAGTTATTATTCAAAATTCTGTATATGTCACCCCACTGATTGTTAAATCTAGTTATTAAATTTATTGTGCCTAAATTGGTCCTTACCCTAGGTTTCAGGGTGTCTTCTCTCATGCAACTCCTCGAGTGTTCATATGCTTTGGACACAGTATTGCGTGGGTACCCTCGTTCCAAAAAGCGGTCTGTTAATAACCGAGATTCCTTTTGGAAATCCTCCAATCGACTACAGTTCCTCCTTATTCGTAAGAACTGTCCTTTTGGGATCCCATTGCGCAGATGGGCTGGATGAAAACTCTTGTAATGAAGAAAGTTATTCTTTGCTGTACTTTTCCGATGGAGAGTGGTGCTAATCTTGTTTCCTTGAATCATGACTTTCAAGTCCAGGAAATCCACCGAACTGTTGGAAACACAAGAGGTCAAGTGTATATTCCAGCTATTAATATTAAGTTCTTCAACAAAAGATTCCAGTTCTAACTTTGAACCTGTCCATAGGATGAGGATATCATCAATAAAGCGGTACCATCCATGCACATGGCATTGAAAGGCTGTTTTTTTCCGCACTTGAGTATCCTCCCACCATCCCATGTACAGGTTCGCATACGAGGGTGCACATCGAGCACCCATGGCGGTGCCTGAGACTTGTCTATAAAAAACTCTATAAAAAATGAAGTAGTTTTTTTCTAGCACCTCCCTCAGAAGATCCAGAATAAAGGTATCATGACCCCTATGTCCTGTTGAGAATTGATCTAAAAAATATTCAACCGCCAAAATACCTGTGTCGTGCATTATGCTCGTATATAGAGCCTCAACATCTAAAGTTGCCAGGAGAACATGATCCGGAAGTTCCAGGGGCTCCAGACATTGGATGAGATGTGCTGAATCCCGGATATACGAGTCAAGTTTCTGTACGATAGGCTGCAAGAAAAAGTCCACATATATACATGATCTTTCATATAGTCCTCCTATACCCGATACGATTGGTCTACCGGGTGGTTTTTGCAAGGATTTGTGAACTTTGGGTACCATATAAAATGTTGGTACTATTGGGTATTTAACCGTTAAGAAATCTTTTTCTTTTTTGTCTATTATCCCGTATTGGTGTGCTCTACAAAGTAATCTATCTAAACGGGACTTGAAGATCTCTGTGGGATCAGACGGTAGAACTTGGTAGTGCTGAGTGTTGGTCAGTTGTCGTCTAGCCTCATCAATGTACATATCTTTAGGCCATAAAACCAGGTTTCCACCCTTATCGGCTTGTTTGATTTCAAATGTATCATTATTCCTCAAAGCAGCTAATGCTCTCCTCTCTTCTTTTGAAAAATTATTTTGGCCATGTTTATTCAATTTTAATTTCTGGATATCTCTACTAGTCTTCTCAAAGAAGATTTATATGGCCGGAAAGAGTGTAAATGAAGGGGTTGCCTGCGAGAGCAGCCTACCTGTAAATTTACGCCTACCTTGATTATTTTCATTTTCTTCCAAGAGGTCAAGAAGATCCCGAAGTACTTGTCTGTCAATGTCTGGCACATCATTAATTTTTGAGGGATTCTGGTATAACATTTTAAAAGTCAGCTGTCTACAAAAAAGAAAAAGATCTTTGGTCAATTCAAACTTATCGAGCGTGCTCATAGGTGAGAATGAAAGTCCCTTCGAAAGTACAGATATCGCCACTGGTGACAAAATGTGTGAAGTAAGATTAATAATCCTTAACTCACCCAGTTCTGCATTTTGTTCCGGCACCTGTTGGTGATATTCTCCCGTCAACGTCGATTGTTGTATCGAGTCACCCGCTTGAGGCTCGGTGACCACTGTCTGTAGCCTCCTGTTTTCCTCTTGTGTCTTGGTGTGTTTCCTCCTGCCACGTCTGTGCCGCTTTCGCGGTCGCTCGTGTCTGAGGATAAAAAATCACTGGAGGCATAGTTGGACTTATCAGCCGGTTCCTCCCTTTTCCTGGCTTGTTGTTTAAAGCTGCTTTTATTGCGTTTGTTTCCATGATGTGTCCATCTATATGCCTTTTGATCCTCATAGTCCATTTTGTCTCTATGGAATTTGGATTTTTTACCCCGTATTATATCCTTCTCAAATTTCTCTATATTGAGTTTTAATCGTTCCTTGAAAGGGTCAACCTTCTCTTTCTTATCATAAGTAGCAAGATTGTTTTCCTTAATCCTGATATCCTCCTTTACGAGAAAGGAGAACCCGGTCATGCTCAATTAGCATGTCTATGAGTAAGAAAGAGCATTTTTGAAGACCCTGTTCCCATGTTGTCCTAAACTCAGGGGCTACTTCCCAAGCTGGAAAGATCTGTACTCTTAACCCTCGGGGTACCAGATTCAATTTCTTATATTCCTCTAAAGATTTGATATTCCAAAATGTTTTAGTAAGATTCTTGTGCAAATTTAAAATATCTGAGGTTAACCCCAGAAAACCATCATCAGCTATTGCACCAGTCCCAGAAACACCAGCTGAAGCAAATAAATCCGTCAATTGTTTCCCCCAAGCTAGCTCCCTGGTATTTAAATCCATGATAAATGTAGCAAAAACCCATATGTGCCTCCGTTAGAAAGACCAACTACTCAAGTGGGCCACAAATACATATAACTGACTTTTAGTCAGTTATTCATGAGTTTAATTAGCGGTACCATGTGACCGCCGAAGGCAGGAAGGGAGACCTTGGAGAAGCAGCGCGGTGCTGCAGAGACCGCGCCGGGGGGGTGGTAAGTATGATCTCTGACACCCCTGCTCCCCTGCCGATCCCCAGGTATATGACTCGTGTATAAACTGAGAGGGGACTTTCAGTCTAAAAAAAAATGGGCTGAAAATCTCAGCTTATACACGAGTATATACGGTACCTTCTTTTGACACTGAGTCTGGGTCCCCTTTTCTCGTCAATTGTGTTCATGGTCCATGCATGGTCTAAGTATGGGAGCCTTCTCCTACAGCCGGTGTATGGGCTGGGGGAAGGAATAGCGGCAATGACTGTTGATGGTGTATGTGCCCCTTAGGCTCAGATGTCATTCATATGTTAGCTGAAGACTTGAAAAACATGAAATGCATGTCTCTAAGAACTATCACATCTGTATTAATGTTAACTGAGAAGGACGGGAGAGCAACCATCTCTGCCTAGTTAGGGAAATCACTCACTTCTAGGGCTCGTTTAGTTCGGACGAATTCCATTTCTGATTTTCACAGATAGCACTCGTATCCATATTATTCTATGGGACTGTGCACATGTCCAATTATTTTCTTGAATCAAGTGGTCAGAGTAAAAAGTCGCGGCATGCACAATTCCCCTCCAAGAATCAGATGGCACTGGCCCATTGAAGTCTGTGGGTCCGTGAAAAAAAATCGGACCTCACTTATTTGACATACAATAATTGAAAAGGTGGAGAAACTTTTTTTTTTTCTCCATCGCCGAGAAAATTGTGTCCCGTATTGATCAGAGTCTGATTGGCATGATCGGACCGTTTTTCTCAAATGGAGAGAAAACAGCCGTGTTACCTGGCCTTACTCCAATTAACACCTTATTGAGACGTCCATTGGTCATGTACAAGTTCTGCCCTAGATTTTCACAGATTATAATGGGTTCAGGTTCTATAATGCTGTTCACAAGTCCGTGATTTGTTTTTTTTTGTGGACAGTGAGTCTGGAAAAAATCACGGTGACTCGTCCGTTTTTTATCAAAATTAACCACACAAGTGTACGGGTCCTCCATGAAGAATCACTGATGGCATCAGTGTGCTTTGTCTCCTGACTGTTTTTAACAAGTGGGCAGGAGAACCTTTACAAGTTTTTTTTTGTTTGCTTCATGTAGGTAAATCGCTGATTAAACTGATTTTAAAAATGGACTCTGATGAAATTTTGTTTTTTTTCTGCGTACGAGAAAAATCACTGGCATCTGAATGAGACCCAGGGGGCATTCAGGGCCTGATGCAAGTGATGTTTTGTAACCATGTGCCAGGTCAATGGATCGTTACTGTATAGTGGGTGTGTAATTTGTGTAAAATTATAAAGTTTTATGACCCGATAGAATTTTTTTTTTTATGGTATATTTGTCGGTAAGTACAATAATGCCTGGAAAATGGAACCTGTGAATTTATTGCATCACACTGTTTACGGGTGATGATTGTGGGTTGCTGGATTCCCATTAATTTGCTCATGGGGTTTTCTCAGTCGCTTCATTGGGGGATACAGGAACCATGGGTTAATGTGCTGCCTCCTGGAGGTCAACACTAAGAATGCATCTTAGAAAAAAGGTGGACTCCTCCTCACCGGGCTACACCTGGGCCGGAAACACCCAACTATTCCGTCAATACAGAACCAAGACCCTCCCAAACAAGGAAAGGTGCTGTGTTCCCAAATAATGGCTAAGAGAAAGGGATTTTTCGGGGAGAGAATACCAGAAATCTTTTGAAGAGGACCAGTAATCTTTATTTTTGCAGACTCCCTGGAGAAATGTTACAAGATCTTATCTATACTAATGAATAACATCATAGGATTGTCAGGGTAGATTTGACGTTTATGACTCTTCCTCCATGTTGGGTCTATAGGAATATGACATGGCGATAGACAGGCAATAGCTGTTGGCTGACAATTGTGAGCCCCAAATATCCTATAAACAAGCACTTAATCACAGAACATTCTAAAATCCAGCCTTGGCATACGGCGGACATCATGCAGCACAAATCCTTTACAATGGACTTTATGTCCACATCGATCAATCAAATTCCAACCTTCAGTTTTTCATTACTGGTTCAAAAAGGGCTGAATGAATACCTGGGGCCATGTATTATAAAGTTAGAGCCTAGTGACCCTTTCTTCTATTTCAGTATCAGATTTCAGCTTAAATTCTCCATGCTTAATTCACTTTTCTTTTTTTTTATTTTCAGAAATTGTCGATGGCAATGCTAAAATGACCCTAGGAATGATTTGGACCATTATCTTCCGTTTTGCTATACAAGACATTTCCGTTGAAGGTACTTTATTCCCAATATATATTATGTCCGTGTTTCCTGCATGGCAGGAGCGTAGCAATAGGAGTCACAGATTTTGCGGAATTATTTCGCCATCCCCTGTGCAGTAGGAGAACACCGCCACTATCCTTATGCAGTAGGAGAACACCGCCACTATTGTAAGAGAGACATGATGGTTGAGATGTTCACCCTCGTATATATTTTGCACTTGGGCTCTGAAGGTTACAGCTCTGCAGTCTGTATACAAAACATCATGTGCAGGATCACACATGTTCAACAGGAATTATACTTGTGCTGATGTCAGAAACCTTTAGTCTAGTATTGATTGATAAGGGTGTCCTAAACTATTGCCACATTACCGTAAAATGCACTAATGTATAGTACTGCCAAAGCTTCATTTCTCCCAGAGGCTGAAGGTCGGGGATAAAGATTGGTATAGCACATTAGCAGGGCTTTAAAGGGAATTTGTCAGTAGGATCTACTCTGCTAAACCGTCTATATGGGCATGTAGGTCATAGGAAGCTGTATAAAATGACACCTTGATATCTGCGATCAGATGTCTTATTCCAGAGAAGTCAACGTTTTTCTTAAGCTGTTAAGATCTATGGGACGGACATAGATCTACCTGAGAATCTGTCTCCAGAGATTATTTTAACACCTTCACGACCAAGCTATTTTCCTTTTTTTTTTTCTTTTTTCCCCTCTCTTTCTTGAGCTGTACATTTTTTTTATATTTTTCCATCCACATAGTCGTATGAGGGCTTGTTTTTTGCAGGACAAATTTTACTTTTGAATAATACCATTAATTTTATCATGTGATATACTGGCAAGAAAGGAAAAAAATTCCAAGTGTGTTGAAATTGCAAAAAAAAAATGCAATTCCACAATTTTTTTTTTTTAAATGGACTACGTTCACTATACGGTAAACCTGACCATTATGATTCTCCGGGTCAGTACAATTACTCAAATATCAAACATGTATAGTTTGTTTGTTTAAGTGGTGAGAAAAATTCAAAAATTTGTAAAAAAAAAAAATGCTTTTGTCGCCGTTTTTAAAGACCCGTAACCCTTAATATTTTCAACTTTTGGAGGGCTGTGTCACGGCTTATGTTTTGTGCCCAGAGCTGTTTTTTACTGATACCTTTTTGGGGTAGATACAGTGTTTTGATCGCCTCTTATTGCAATGTTGCTGCAGGCAAAAAAACTGTAATTCTGGCGATTCTAGATACGCTATTTATCGATCCGATTAATTTATTTTCTATTTTGATAAATCAGATTCTATTGAACACAGAAGAGGCAAGAGGGGGGTGATTTTATCTTTTTGAATTTTTTTTTCTCATCTTTTTCTAAACTTTTTTTTTCACTTTTTACTGTATTTAATACACCCCTTAGCGGACTTGAATCTGCAATTGTCTAATTGCTTGTGCTATATATAGCAGAAATCACGGTTTCCTATGAATGCCGGACACACGTTGGCTTTCACAGGAGGATATGAATGACGGGCACGGGAGTCTTTAGCTGACTTCTGGCCGTTATGATAACCCCCCACGATCATGTAACGGGCGCGCCAATGCTATTCATGGGACTAAGGCTATTCGTGAAGTTATCCTCTCATCTATTTTGCATTCTTTGCTTTCATAGAAACATCTGCCAAAGAAGGCCTGCTACTCTGGTGTCAGAGGAAGACTGCTCCCTACAAGAATGTGAATATACAGAACTTCCACATCAGGTGAGGGACCTGTATACACCATACCCTGTATGTCAACATCTACATTTATAAGGGTATTTCTGAAAAAATAATCTTCTCTCTGATAAATAAATCTTTTCCTAGTGCTCTCTGTGCAATGTGTTATCTTGTCAGAATTGTAAGAACCTTAATTTATTTATTTTTTTCTTACAGCTGGAAAGATGGACTTGGCTTCTGCGCTCTTATTCATAGGCATCGTCCAGAGCTTATCGATTATGGCAAGTTACGGAAGGTAGCTAGATTTATCATATAATGCTGACATCCAAGAAATACAAGGACAGCAGAATTGATTTCAGATTCAACGCCAAATTTGAAAATGTCCCTTATTTCCTATCCATAGAAAAGGGGATAACGTCCCGAACAATGATGGGATTTCCACTGATCTCAAGTTTGGGAACTTTTCCCGTGTGAACGGAGTGATGTTCAATCACACGCACCTCCTCCTAATTCATTCTTAACGTCACTGCTGGAGATAGCAGAGTGCAGTGCTTGGCTCATCATCGGCACTCTAACAAGAATGAATGGCATGATCTACATCCGCTCCTTTCACGAGAGAAGAGCCTCAGTTCTTGGGGTTGGAGAGGTCTAAACTTTCAGGAAATTATCCTTTTTTTCCATAGATAATGGATAACTTCCAAATTTGAGATTACCTCTCTTCTACTTAAAGGGGGTGAAGGAAGGTGGCCATACAATTTGGGAGGCTGAATGCTCAGCTAGCCAAAAGCTGCTGTTCAACTACCCTTCCATGTATATGTATGATTAGTTTGGCCAAGAATGCATGAGTTTTCAATGGGGAGAGGGAAGTAAGCTGCTGTCAGACTTTTCTGGCTGTGGCTAATCTCAAAAGGAGATGGCTGATCCTAATAGGCATTACCTGTCCAAGAAGTTACTTGAGACACCCCCCCCACAATACACCTGAAATTGGTTGTCTTAACTGACTTTTTTTCTAAGGTGTGTACAGTCCTTTGGATTCTTTATTTGCTTTGTCGATCCCAATGTATAAAGGCAGCCACATGCCAGCACTGGTTTTGTTGAACAGTGGATACCAACAGTGGTTGATGGACCCTACTGACTTATCGGGGTTACAATTGGTAGTGTCTGTTGTTCTTATGGCAAAAATAGTGCTGCCTGTGACCGACCTGTCCAAAGTACTACTGATGTAAAGGCACTGTAGGGTTATTAATTTCTTTATCCAACGTGTCTGCTAGAAAAATGGATCTTGGGAAAGCTGGAAACAAATGGGATAACCCAGCCCTGCTGTCAAAGAACGATGAGAAGACAGAGATCCACAGTATGCGATTTACTAGTCAACGCGTTTCGAAGTTTCAAACTTCATTAGGACAGACATGGTTTGTCCTGATGAAGACATTTGAAACTTCGAAATGCCTTATAAAATAAACCGCATACTGTGGATTTCTGTCTTCTCATCGTCCTTGACAGCAGCGAGGTTTAACCCATTTGTTTCCAGCTTTCCATGTTTCCTTTCTCGAGGATCTGCAGCAGCCTACATTTTGTCAGTGCTTTTGAGCACACAACATGATCAGATGAGGATGACTGTGTATATTTTTCCTATATTATATCCAGATAAGACCCTATTGTGCTTTTTGTCCTTCCAGCTTTTACCACAAAAATGAATTTTTGTCACAGTTCAGGTTTTAGGAAGCTTGCATACATACTATTGAATTTGGTGATGGTTCATATGGGAACGGAAATCCTACTTTTATAGATGTGTATGATAAATTTTTACATATTCTTGGTAGGACTGTGGAGAATGTTATGGATAAACCTTTTTCTGAAAATGATTTCTCCTGTTCTAGGATGATCCATACACAAACCTGAACACTGCATTTGATGTCGCTGAAAGGTTCCTGGACATTCCTAAGATGTTGGACGCTGAAGGTAATTTCCTCTCGGTTCTTCTGCTAAACAGTTAATCATTATTTTGTACAGGCCTAACCAGTAAAGTGTCTTCTTTTTCTCTCTCTTTGTACCTTTCTACTCAATAAGTCATTACGAAGTGCCTTAAATTCATTTGAAATTGTGAAGTGTAAGCACTGATCTGGGGGTTTCTTTGTCCCTCCACAGGAAGAGTTTCTGTAGGTCTGTCCATCATGTAGAACATGTACATAACTAAAGATTAATTGCATCAGAAAACCTTTGTTCTCATTGTACCGTCATCCATAAGACTATTAGGTGGTTTTTAGATTGACCAATAAGTTGTAGACCCTACTAGCTCCAAATGGGGTTCTATTTAGGGGCTTATAATGCTACTGGAGCCTTTTCTGATACTACTGGGTTGAGAAAGTGAAAGGAAGGGAGTGTTTGTGTATTAATATACTCCCCAATCACCATCTTCACCATTTTTCAGCGATACACTGCTCCCCTTCTGGGTCATGTGGCTTCTATTGCTACTTGCCGGCTCACACTGCCTTCTTTGAGGTCCTTCTACAGTGTAAATCTGTGGCGCATCAGAACTAGGCATCACCGTATTACATTGTAATAGCGACTTCCTAGTTCACACACAGGCCCACATTCATTAAGACCGGTGATTTTCATAGAATCCTAGATTATTAGATGTGGAAGGGGCCTCCAGGGTCATCGTTTCCAACTTCCTGCTCAATGCTGGATTTATCCCATCTTAGGCCAGGGTCACACTACCGTGTGTGATGCGAGAAACGCATCAACACCCAGCGCTACCACCATCACTCAGGACTCTGCGTCACGCCTCCCCTGCCGTCCCCTTCTCCCATTCCAGCTCTTCCCATTTTGGCTGAGCTGGGAGAAACTAGCGTGGAAACGCCAAAAGTCGCAAACAAGTTTGCGACTTTTCAAAGAAAATTACTGCAGAAGTCTGGAAAAATCTGTTTGATGAATTAAGGCCATAGAGGGGAGTGTGAGCCGGCAAGTCGGAAAATGACCAAGAAAAGGAGAGATGCTGGGAACCAGGGAAGACGGCGATTCCTGAAACATAGAAGCCTATAAAATAGTTTGTAGTTGCCATTGCTAGCTGGTCCATTGTTTATGGCACATCACATACCCAGTTTTGTTGTGTTTAGCAATTTGGTAGTGTCACATTTATTTTCCCAGTTTTGGCTACCAGTAGTTTGGATCCACAGCTGTAATACATTGGCCTTATATAAGAGTGGCTATGCAGCTGACAGATCTGATTTTGGTTCAGTACTCATCCTACATGTCTCTCCAGTGTATTAGTGGCATATTTACAAGCAATTCTTATTTCACCCCCACAAAAAAAATCTCTCCTGTTGAAGACCTGGAATATAAATGCCTTATGTCCTAGTGGCAACAAGAGTCGGCCACTTTCTTCTCTGTGTTGTAGTCGGGATTTAAAGGGAACCTGTTCCTAGAGCTAATATGACTGAACCCCCGGCATGCTTGTATAGTATTGTCCTTGTAAAACTCTCCTAACCATGCCCCAGCTCAAATTCTCTGATTCACTATGAAAGGGCTTTATACTTTTTTGATCAAAATAGTGTTTACTAAGTACCCTATGTTATTTAATGCACTTGCTTTTTTACTTATTTATTTTTATTAGGGTATATGCATACATTGTTTTTTCCTTTGGTTTTGCTTGCTTCTATGGCCAATGTGAACATGCTTTTACATCATGCATGTCATTCAATTCTACTTCAGTTCAGTTTTTTTGTTTTTTCTTCAGCATTTTTGTATTCAGTACAAATAGGGCGTGGCCTCCATTCTACTGATCTGTGTAGTTTATTTAGTCCCTCTGAAGCTGGGTGTCCGTTTGGGACCCAGAGACTCTGCTACTATTCACACTAGGTAGGTTTTAACCGTTAGTGTAGTTACTGTCTCAAATGGGTACACCTTGTCGTGGTGGGACAGCTTTATACTTTTTTGATCAAAATAGTGTTTACTAAGTACCCTATGTTATTTAATGCACTTGCTTTTTTACTTATTTATTTTTATTAGGGTATATGCATACATTGTTTTTTCCTTTGGTTTTGCTTGCTTCTATGGCCAATGTGAACATGCTTTCACATCATGCATGTCATTCAATTCTACTTCAGTTCAGTTTTTTTGTTTTTTCTAATACATTGGCCTTATATAAGAGTGGCTATGCAGCTGACAGATCTGATTTTGGTTCAGTACTCATCCTACATGTCTCTCCAGTGTATTAGTGGCATATTTACAAGCACTTCTTATTTCACCCCCACAAAAAAAATCTCTCCTGTTGAAGACCTGGAATATAAATGCCTTATGTCCTAGTGGCAACAAGAGTCGGCCACTTTCTTCTCTGTGTTGTAGTCGGGATTTAAAGGGAACCTGTTCCTAGAGCTAATATGACTGAACCCCCGGCATGCTTGTATAGTATTGTCCTTGTAAAACCCTCCTAACCATGACCCAGCTCAAATTCTCTGATTCACTATGAAAGGGCTTTATACTTTTTTGATCAAAATAGTGTTTACTAAGTACCCTATGTTATTTAATGCACTTGCTTTTTTACTTATTGTTTTTCATTAGGGTATATACATACATTGTTTTTCCTTTGGTTTTGCTTGCTTCTATGGCCAATGTGAACATGCTTTTACATCATGCATGTCATTCAATTCTACTTCAGTTCAGTTTTTTTGTTTTTTCTTCAGCATTTTTGTATTCAGTACAAATAGGGCGTGGCCTCCATTCTACTGATCTGTGTAGTTTATTTAGTCCCTCTGAAGCTGGGTGTCCGTTTGGGACCCAGAGACTCTGCTACTATTCACACTAGGTAGGTTTTAACCGTTAGTGTAGTTACTGTCTCAAATGGGTACACCTTGTCGTGGTGGGACAGCTTTATACTATGTCCTAGTGGCAACAAGAGTCGGCCACTTTCTTCTCTGTGTTGTAATCGGGATTTAAAGGGAACCTGTTCCTAGAGCTAATATGACTGAACCCCCGGCATGCTTGTATAGTATTGTCCTTGTAAAACCCTCCTAACCATGACCCAGCTCAAATTCTCTGATTCACTATGAAAGGGGAATGGTTTTCAAATGGCGCACACTGCTCACCCATAGCCTGGCTGCCCTGGTGGCTAAACACGTCGCCTTCGTAGTTGGCATGCCCACAGAGCCTCGATTCTTCTGACTGCAGAAGATGAGTTGGATCTTAATCTAGGCAACATTGGCATGGTATCACCAGGGCACCATGACTATTCAGCATGCCAGAACAGCCCAGATGACTATTGGTGAACAGACAAACTGTTTTATTACTTAATCTCACTTCCTCCAATAATACATCAGTGAATCCTGACAGTAGCTCGTTAAAGGGTTATTCACAAAAATTAATGTTTACCCTGTGTCACGCACAGTGTAGGACAGACTAAGTGCAACACAAAGGGATAAGGGGAAGGGGGGGTCCAACACTAGGAAAGCGGGGAGTGGAGACACCTAGGAAGATCTAACGTCACCCTGTCTTCCCTAAGAAAGCCTAAATGGGTTCCGCACCTATCACTGAGCAGGATACGTAGTCCCTGTCAAACCCTAGAAATAGAACCTGCTTAGGGAAAGAAGGGGTAAATGCTGGTTGAACCCCACTAACACTAAAGACAGCTAGGATACACAAAACAAGAGGAATAAAAAACACAGTCGTCCTACAAACTCCAAAGAGTATGCTAGCCGACTGCTGCAGCTCTAAGTCTCAATAGGGAAGTGCAAATAGAAAATATCACTCACAACTCCCAACAGCAAATTGGGAGTTATAAACACCCTGATCCAGGTGGCACCTTTAAGGCCAGGGGAGGTGGCCACTAGTCTGCAAGGCCAACCTCTGACACCTTCTGCAGCCAGATGCAGTGCTACTGTCTGCAGTCTCTGACACACCGTTGACACCCTTATTGCCGGGGGAATGACTGCAACGATCCCAAGTCTGGGCTTTGGAACAACAGGGCTAGGCGGTGAATGGAGCAGCGGTGCACATGCGTAGGCTCCACTCCATTCATTGTCTGTGGGACTGCCGTAACACCAGTACTCAGCAGGGGGAAAGCTTGATTTTTATTTATTTATTTTGTGAGTAACCCTTTAATGGAAAGTTCTGAAAAATCGCTTCAATAACATATTTCATTTTATTGATCTTGTGTTTAACCTGAATGGCATAACGATATTGAATCCTGCCTTGTTCTTTTTTTTTTATCCTTGTGACATTGTTTAGTACTACTGTACAACAGCATAGGACAGAAATGTATGTACTAAACATGGGGTGCATTTACGCTAGCCAATTATTGGGAACAAGAGTTCCTTTGAACACTTGCTTCCTGAAAATCATGCAATGTAAACCGGCTGCTCATCATCCAACGAAGAGCAAAATTCTCAATCATCAGGTGAAAAAGTTTTTTAAGTTTGAAAATCATCATTCTCGGCAGCACATTGTTCTGTGTAAAGAGATGTGCTGCCGAGAACAATTCTATTTTATGTGCACGCAACGAGTGAGCTATCACTCTTTCTGTACACAAGTACACACTCAAAAGTATTGGTGCCTAATTAAAGCTTGTACTTGAAGTTTACGTAAAATCCGGTGCAATCCCTTCTCTGCTCATGGCATGTTTGTGTTTAAAGGGATCAGGACACTCAAGGTGAAGACATGTCATGATTATTATGACTTTTCTGCTTCAGGACTTCCTAATGCTTTTATTTCTAAGCTGTTGCGTCAGATCATGTGTAGCGACTGCATCATGTCAGTGTGAACATGTACAAACACCTACATTCACACACAGTCCCTTAGGACATAATGCATGCTTCGTATCCGGGGGACATTATGTGTATCTCATCTTCTCAGTTTGTGAACGACTAGATGATCAACATTAATGTCTGTTTCAATAAGAATGTAATTTTTTTTTCCACCCAAGATCCAAAAGTACCTGAAAGTCCCGGAGAATACCCTCTTGTGTGAAACCTTTTTTTTTTAAAAGGAGGTTATGCACAGTGGTCAATCCCACTTAGATGGATCCCCCCCCCCAAAAGAAACTGACTGGTCATGGGGCGATGCCTCCATCAGTGAAATTGGCTGTCCGGCGAAAACAAGTTGTCGGTGGGATAGGAATGGGTGGGGATCGACTGCTGGCACCTGCAGGGATCGGCGCAATGGGGAACTTTTGTCCTTGTTAGAATGAAGCAGCAAAACTCGTGCTCGCCCGCTGCTCCATCTACTCCCTATTGGGCTTCCGCTCGGCTTTTTTTATTCGCCTCATAGAGAGCAAATGGAGCGACTGTTGTGTGTTCGACCGGCTGTTTAATTTCTTAACAGCGTTAAAAATTCTACTGATGATCTGCACAGGATGAATGAAATAGAACAGAAAGGACTTCACACAAGAGACAACAGAAAGGCCAACGTTTCAGGTTATACGTTAGACTTCTGTGCTCCCCAAAGTAGTTTGCTTTAAAAGAGAACCTGTCGGCACGATTTTGTAATTTACAGTAAAGACATAGCTGTAATACTGATTACACTGATACCTTCGGTGAAGAAATGATTCATGTTTAATCACCATTTGAAGTTTTCTGCTAACTAGATTTTGGTGTACAGGGGCCGGACTGTGTACTGGGTCTTCTCCTTCCTGTCTGCGATTCCCCGGCCCCTCTACAACCTCCTGTCTGGGAATGACAGGTCACTGTTAAGATTTCATACAGACCAGGGACAGATAGAGGGCTGAAGAATCACAAACCGGGAGGAGAAGACCCCGTGTACAGTCCAGCCCCTGTACACCAAAATCTAATTAGCAGAAAACCTCATATGGCAATTAAAGAAGAACCACAAAGCCGATTTCCTCACCAAAGGTGTCAATTTAAGCAGTATTGCAGCGCCATTACAGCCATGTCTTGACTATACATTAGAAAATCATGCTGACAGACTCTCTAACATTACCCATTACTCTCCTGGCCAACTGCTATATCAGAAATATTTTGCTCTATTTATAAAATAATGTGTGTCACGAGATTCAATGTTCCATTCACAATCGCTGTTTACATCTGCTACATCGTGTTTTGTCACTGTTTTTACATTTGACCGTGTTTCCATCTCATATACTGAATCAACATGCTTTAAACCTTTTCTTGACAGACATTGTTGGGACGGCTCGCCCTGATGAGAAGGCCATCATGACCTACGTTTCTAGCTTCTATCACGCCTTTTCAGGAGCACAGAAGGTATCCCAGGGTTCCAGTATCTCTCCAATCAGCACATTGTTCCTGTCGCTAATGTGCAAATCTTTCTCCCTTTCTCTTTCTCCCTCTTTCTTTTTAGCATCAGGATATCCTTCCTCTGTCTTAGAGAAGTTCAGGATAGTCACTAAGCACAAATATTCTTTCTTCCAGTACATCCTAGTTTGTATCATTTCTCTATACCAATAGGCTCCTAATTTCAGATTATAATGGGGAATTGTGCAAATCTGTTATGGTCACCATATGGTAATATTACATGAGCATTGTATGGTTGCATTTACATGTGTGTTATAGTTGCTGCTATCATGTAACATTTGAGGGGGGAGCAGAGTGATGATATCAGACGGGTCTGGTAGGGGGCGCCATCCTTTGTAAGACCGACAATGATGTCAAGTCAGACTGAATTTTGGAGAATTCAAAATATAAAGATATATAAGCATATAATATAAACTCTACCATTGACAAACGCTGTTGCTGATAAGCCACAGATCTGCTGTATTTAGCAATTTTATTTATTAGGTGATGCTTCACTTTAGCAGCAGATATTCAAAGGGAGTCTGTCATCTCCCCTACACTTAATTAACCGTCACCTTAACGATGAAGGGTTTTTGCCACCAAATCTTAAAGCCGTGTACAGAGACCCTGATTCCAACGATGTGTTACTTACTGGGCTGCTTGCTGTAGTTTTGATAAAATCAGTTTTATCAGCAGGAGATTATCACTACATGACTAGTAGCCCTGCTCCACATTCATGAGATATGTATAACCCCGCCCCCACCACTGATGGGCATAAAGCTGCCAATCAGTGGTGTGGGACGGGGTTATAAACAGCTCAGCATTCAGAGCACTGCTAGATCTGCAGCAGAGAAAACAGGGATTTAAAAAGAAAATTCCAGCCAGCAGCCCAGTAAGTCATACATCGCTGGAATCAGGGTCTCTTTTCCTACATCATGCTGGGGTAGCAAAAACCAGCTGACAGATTCCTTTTGAAGTAAGCTTTGTCCTGTACTAAAATAGTGTCCATTATCTGCCATATAAATATTTCTCTCTTTGAAAAAAAAAAACAATGAGAAAATCAACTTTAAAGAGTTAACCCAGCTCTGCTCACTTCCACACCAGTAGGTGAGTGGGGCCAGTGATATCTTGTCTACTGATACCTACAGGCCCGTGATCAGCCGGAGGACATTTGTACACCTGATATCATCAGCCCCGCAGGACCAATGTTAGGTAATGGGTTGAACTCTTTGGACTTGTTTTTTCTCCTTCGCCTCATTGGGGGACACAGATACTGTGGGTGTATGCTTCTGCCTCTAGAAGGCTGAAACCAAGTTAAAAAAGGAGGTTAGCTCCTGCTCCGCCGTATACACCATCGCCCCTATTGCGGGCGGAAATCCGTTTTTTGCTTAGTGTCTGTTGGAGGCACACGTCGGTCTGTCTCAAGACTGACCTTTATTTTTTTTTTTCTTTTTACCCATGAAGATAAGACAGGGCGACGGACCCTACTGAATGGGACCGATCTCCCCAAACCAACAACGGGCGAGCACGTGCGAGTGTCCCTCCACGTATCCTCTCCCGCAACAGGGATTTTTTTCCGGATGTTCCCTTTTTTCACATGAAGATGAGATAGGGGCGACGGATCCTATTGAAAGGGTCCGATCTCCCCAAACTAACAACGGGCGAGCACGTGCGAGTGTCCCTCCACGCATCCTCTCCCGCAACGTGGGATATTGACAGACAACGGAGGTGAGATGCGGGCGACGGACCCTATTGAAAGGGTCCGATCTCCCCAAACTAACAACGTGCGAGCACGTGTGAGTGTCCCTCCACGTATCCTCTCCCGCACCGTGGGACATGATGCCGGACTTAGCCCTGTCCACCCGAGGGTATTGAAACTCCAGGCTGCACAAAGGCACAAGCGTAGTCCGTGCGGCCC
This sequence comes from Dendrobates tinctorius, assembly GCF_039654945.1. Classification (NCBI taxonomy): domain Eukaryota; kingdom Metazoa; phylum Chordata; class Amphibia; order Anura; family Dendrobatidae; genus Dendrobates; species Dendrobates tinctorius. Next base: position 4,775,835 of record NW_027361853.1, on the reverse strand, counting down.
CCACTGCCCCACCAATGCTAAGACTGCGGTGGGGCAAGGCGGCGGACGGTCCCTCTCCTCACCCCTTGAAGGGGTTAGATGGAGCTAGGGTGCCTGCACCGTCCTTGTTTCATATGGCCCCCCTCCCCTCTACCTGACATGGATGGAGGTGGATGGCCAGGGAGAGCTCCTGCAGCAGCACACGGCTGGAGCCCTTGGCCTCTCCCAGGCAGCAGCAGAGATGGGCATCCGGCAGCGGCGGGTCCGGTCCCATCCTTGATTCTGGAGTCCCGGTGGTTCTGCCCGCCCCTTCCCCCCGGGCAGATAGTAAAAATCGAGGCCGCGGCTTCAGCCAGCGCTAGGCCGCGGCCGGAAGTCCCCAGCGTCGCGTCACGGCGGCCCCGCCCCCCATAGCCTGGGCGGATGCCGAAAAAATTTAGGCCCCAGCTTCAGGCCGAAGATAGGCCGCAAAAGGAAGTACCGTCCGGGGGCCTGCCCACAGTGCTGGCACGCAGATAAAGGGACGCCTCGCATGCTGAAGACACAGGACTGGGGTAAATGCTCCCCCTAGCCCCACAGAGAGGCTACGCTAATCTAAGCAAAGAGCGCCTTCCCCCGGCGGGTGCCTGACAGGTACATCATATCAGGAAGAGAGCTAAGACGCATACGTTGTTATACGCAGCATGCATCTCCTGTCGGTCCGTTTTTTCCGCGGGTGCAGATTGAAGTCTGCGAGTCCGAACGCCTTCAGGAGCCCTCCCCTGCGACCGAGCCCCGGAATGGGTGTTATCACTGTCGCAACCTATAGCGTCACTTGCGAGAGGTTTTGAGTCCCTTCGGGCCCCAAATAGGGGCAGGGACAGTGGCTCGCCTGTCTTAGAGGGGTTCTCTACCTCACAGGAGCCCCGGTCTGCAGGGGCCGCTCTCACTCCAGGCAGACCCGGGGGGAAATGAACCCATACGGTGTCTCCCGGTGCCTCAGCATCCGTGAGCTCTGCTTCTCGCTCCCCTTCACCAGTGGTTGATAGCGAGCAGACCTCAGATGGCAACTCGGACAAGCCCCTTGACCTGGACACTCCAGGGTCACGTGAAACAGTGGACAGCCTCATAGAGGCCGTCAATCAGACCCTGGGGATTGAGGATAATCCCGCAGCAGCTACGGGGCATAAAGTGGCATTTAAGTGAATGAAGCGCCCGCACAGAATTTTTTCCTGTCACCCGGAGTTTGAGGACATAGTGCAGCGGCACAGAGAACGTCCAGACAGGCGTTTCTCGGGTCAAAAGGCACTGGAAACAAGGTATCCGTTTGCTCCGGACCTCCGTAAAAAATGGGTGGAATCCCCGATGGTGGATCCTCCGGTTTCGCGCCTAGCCACTAAGACCCTGCTATCCATCCCTAGTGTTTCCTCGATTAAGGATCCCACGGATCGCCTTATAGAGAGCTTAGCTCGCTCAGTATATGAGGCGTCAGGGTCAGCGCTCGCTCCCTCATTCGCAGCAACTTGCTTAGCCAATTTATGATATCATGTTCAGAAACATTAAACAAGGTCGCGCAGGAGCAGGATCTACCTGCAGAGATTTCGGAGGTCGCAGGACAGGTGGCGATGGCCAGAGACTATGTAATCAATGCTGCCGCTAATGAAATTTCTATCAGAAGAGCCCTATGGTTAAGGACATGGCGAGCCGATTCTACTTCTAAGAAGTCCTTGACTTCCCTGTCTTATCAGTGCCGCCGCCTATTTGGGGAGAAGTTGGATCAACTTATTTCCGACTCCACTGGAGGAAAGAGCGGTATTTCTCCCTCAACAAAAGGTCAAAACGCTTTTTCGTCACCCTTTTCAGGCACGTTTTCGTAACCCCGGGAGGACTACAGCGGCCAATTCCGCCGCCTCTGGCCGCCCCAACCAGGATAGGGAGCATCAGGTCTCATATAGAGCCAACCCGTTGGGGAGAATGCGTACTCAGCAGCCCAGATCGAGGGGATCCAGATCCCAAAGATCGTCGGCCAAATGACTTGAGGCCTTTACCAGACGATACCAGCAAGGGGGGCCGGCCGCCTACTCTGGTTTCACCACGTCTGGGTCAATGTCGCTCACGACGCATGGGTAAAGGAATTGGTGGCCTCAGGGTACAAAATAGAATTTGACAGATACCCTCCAAGATGGTTTTCTCTTTCCCGACTTCCCAGGGTGGATACCCAGGCAAGGGCTCTATTGGAAGCCATCAGATCGCTCCAGCACAATGGAGTCAATGTTCCAGTGCCAGAACACGAAAGCTCAGGGGTTCTATTCCAACCTTTTTGTGGTTCCCAAAAAGGACAGGTCTGTTAGACCTCTTTTGGACCTGAAGCTTCTGAACAAATTCATCAGGATCAGACATTTCCGGATGGAGTCTCTCCGTTCAGTCATATTGGCCATGGAGCAGGGAGAATACTTGGCTTCAATAGACATCCAGAACGCATATCTGCATATTACCGTTTTTCCTCCTCAGAGGTTTCTATGCTTCGCCATCAACGATCAACATTTTCAGTTCGTAGCGCTACCCTTCAGGCTAGCCACGGCTCCCAGAGTGTTCACAAAAGTTATGGCAGTTGTCATGGCCATACTGCATTCTCGAGGCATAGTCGTCTTGCCTTATCTGGACGACCTCTTGGTCAAGGGCCCGTCAATACGGGCATGCGAGGGAAATGTCAACCTCACGCTAAATACTCTTGCCCGCTTAGGATGGTTGGTCAATGCGAAGAAGTCATCCCTTGTGCCAGCTCAGAGGATCTCCTTCCGAGGAATGATCTTTGACACTTGCCAAGGGTTACTAATTCTCCCTCAGGAAAAGGCGCTAGCTCTCCGGCAGGGAGTCCGGACACTTCGCCAACCAGTCCCTCATACCATCTGATCCGGGATGAGGATTCTAGGGAAAATGGTGGCAGCAATGGAAGCGATACCTTTCGTCCAGTTCCATCTTTGCCCCCTGCAGCGCGCCCTCTTGTCAGCCTGGAACAAGAATCCTTTCACGCTCGATCGGCGGTGCCGACTGTCCTCTCAAGTCAGGCAGTCGCTTAGATGGTGGATAACCAGTTCCTCTCTGGCCCAGGGGAAACCTTTCCCCCCAGATCATTGGCTGGTAATAACAACCAACGCAAGTCTCCTCGGCTCGGGAGCGATGTTTCGCCACTACGCAACCCAGGGACGGTGGTCACCACAGGAGGCACGCCTCCCGATCAACTTATTGGAGATACGAGCAATTCGGCTGGCTCTGCAGAAGTTTCATCACTTTCTAGCAGGCCGCCCCGTCCGGATTCAATCGGACAACGCCACGGCGGTGGCTTACATAAATCACCAGGGGGCACCCGCAGCAGAGCAACCATGCGTGAGGTGGGGCACGTTTTTCAGGGGGCCGAAGCAAACCACTCGGTGATTTCGGCTGTCCACATCCCAGGCATGGAAAATTGGGCGGCAGACTTTCTCAGCCGGCAGGGTCTTGGATCCGGAGAGTGGTCTCTACATCCCGAAGTTTTTCAGCAGATTTGTCAACTGTGGGGAGCTCCGGATGTGGACCTGATGGCTTCCAGAGTGAATGCCAAGGTGCCCACATATGTTGCTCGGGCCAGGGACCTGCAGGCTTTCGTGGTGGACGCGTTGGTTCTGCCATGGAACCAGTTTCGCCTCCCAAATCTATTTCCCCCACTGCCACTACTTCCGAGAGTCATCAAAAGGATCAAGACGGAAGGGGTGCCGGCGATTCTGCTGACCCCAGGCTGGCCCCGTCGAGCGTGGTACACAGATCTAATGCAGCTGCTTGCCGATGTTCCTTGGCGCCTGCCAGAGCGCCCAGATCTACTGTCTCAAGGGCCGATTTGCCACCCGAACTCAGGGACCCTGTGTTTTGACGGCATGACCGTTGGATCTTAGATTCTAACCCAGGCAGGGTTCGGGAGCGAGGTGGTCGCTACAGTGATTAGTGCCCGGAAGCCTGCTTCAGCACGAATTTACCACCACACCTGGAAGGTGTTCTTTGCTTGGTGTCGAGGCCGCGGTGTTTCTCCGCTGAGATTCTCAATCCCCAACCTCTTGGCTTTTCTCCAGTCGGGCTTAGACTTGGGCCTTGCCCCAAGTTCCCTCAGGAGACAAATATCGGCCTTATCCATCCTGTTCCAGCGCAGAATTGCTACCAATTTGCAGGTGAAGACTTTCATTCAGGGAGTCTCCCACTTGGTACCTCCCTATAAGGCGCCTATGGACACCTGGGACCTTAACATGGTCCTAAGTGTTCGGCAGGAAGCTCCATTTGAACCGCTTCAGGATATCTCTTTGAGGTACCTTTCCTGGAAAGTGGTGTTCCTAGTGGCCATCACTTCCATCAGGCGGGTTTCAGAGCTGGCGGCCCTATTCTGCCGAGCTCCGTTCCTCACTTTCCATAAGGATAAGGTGGTCCTCAGACCAGCCCCTCCTTTTCTGCCAAAAGTCGTGTCCTCTTTTCACATTAATGAAGATGTGGTTTTGCCTTCATTTTGTCCAGCACCGGTGCACCGTGTGGAAAAGGCTCTTCACACGTTAGACCTGGTAAGAGCCATCCGGAGGTACGTGTCGCGGACGGCACCCTTTCGTCAGACGGACACGCTGTTCGTGCTCCCCGAAGGGCGCAGGAAGGGACTCGCTGCCTCAAAATCGACCATAGCCAGATGGATTCGTTTGATTATTCAGGAGTCATACCTCATTAGAGGCACGTCAATTCCAGCAGGGATCAGAGCGCACTCTACTCGGGCAGTGGGCACCTCTTGGGCGTTTCGGCACCAGGCTTCGACAGAACAGGTTTTCAAGGCAGCAACCTGGCCCAGCCTGCACACTTTTGCCAAACATTATAATATCCATACTCAGGCCTCAGCGGTTGCGAGCCTGGGTAGAAGGATTCTCCAAGCAGTGGTGGCCCACATTTAAACAAGAGGTGCATGTAGCTTGGATCAGTGAGTCCATCTCCCACCCAGGGACTGCTTTAGGACGTCCCACAGTATCTGTGTCCCCCAATGAGGCGAAGGAGAAACATGGATTTTTGTGATAACTCACCGTAAAATCCTTTTCTCCGAGATGCTCATTGGGAGACACAGCAGCCACCCTATTAGCCAGTTGGCTCTTGTTTTGTTTATATTAATTTGCTTATGTGATATGAGTGGTGTTTTCTTTGGACATGTTGTACCTGTATTAAGGCTGATTTTGTTGTCCTCCTACTGCTTTGGCACCAAACTGATTTCCGCCCGCAATGGGGGCAAGGGTGTATACGGCGAAGGAGGAGCTAACCTGTTTTTTTCACTTAGTGTCAGCCTCCTAGCGGCAGAAGCATACACCCACAGTATCTGTGTCCCCCAATGAGCTTCTCGGAGAAAAGGATTTTACGGTGAGTTATCACAAAAATACATGTTTTTCAACCTTAAAACTATGAAACATAAAGGACTTTATTTTACTACAGGACTCGGTTTCTGTGAAGTTATTGGGTGCAGGGGAGCTGATGGGTTCTGCACACACATATGATACTTGTCAGTCCGTGCTTGTGGTACCGCAGCTTCTATGGAGCCCTGGATTCTGCTATTCTGTAATCAAATGGCTAAAAGAAAAACTATCTTTGTTATCCATAGTAACCCATCACAGTCGGCTTTCTTTTAATGCTGTTGGGAAAATGAAAGCTTCTCTTTGATTGTTTGCAGTGGGCAACAAGGACAGCGTCATAAGTCGGCGGCTCAATGCTTCAACTGCTATGATTTCTTTACTGCATATGGCAGCTTACTTTCATTATTGGGAATCCATCAGCCGGTTTTGTTATGTAATCTGAGAGCTGCATAATGTTAAGGAAGAGACCCTGATTCCAGCTATGTATCACATATTGAGCTGCTTGGAAAAGTTTTGCTGTAATTCTTGTCTTCTGGTTGTAGATATAGCTGTGCTTAGAATGTAGATCTGTGTATAGCCCCACCCCCACCACTGATTGGCAGTTTCATGTGTGCATTGTGAGCAATCTGTCAATCAGTGGTGGAGGCGGGCTTACACAGATTAGCCTGACTTGTCTGCATGTGAAACCTAGGGCCCCCTTACACATAGTGACTCACCAGTGATCCCGACAACGATATCAACTTGTCAGGATCCCTGGTGAGTCAAACAGGCAGCTTCACCAGCGATCAGCACCAGTGACGCCGAGCGCCCGGCGTCGCTGTGTACGTTAGATACCAGCGCGCTGATGCAGGGAGCTGGTAACTAAGGTACACAGAGGGTTTCTAAGCGGCGTACGTCACTTAGAAACCCGATGTGTACCTTGGTTACCAGCTCCCTGCATCAGCGCGCTGGTAACTAAGGTACACATAGGGTTTCTAAGCACAGCGTGCTGCTTAGAAGCCATATGCTTACCTTAGTTAACAGCTGATCGCTGGTCTCCCGCCTGTCACATGCAGCGATGCTTGCTGGCCAGCGGGAGATAAGTGAACAAATAAATGTCCAGGGCTTTCCAACAACGATCAGCGATACCAGCAGTGGGGCCGGTCGCTGATAGCTGTCACACACAGTGGTCTCACTTGTGAGATCGCTGTTGCGTCACAAAACTTGTGACTCAGCAGCGATCTTGCTAGCGAGATCGCTATGTGTGACGGTGCCCTTAGTCCTATAGTGATAATCTCCTGCTGATAAAACACTGATTGTATTGAAACTACAGTACATAGCCCACTAAGTGACACATACTTGGAATCCGGCTCATTTGCCTTATATTATGCTGCTCTCAGGTTAAATGGCAAAATATTGCTGACAGTTTTTTTTCTTTTTTTAAATAGAATACTTACCCTGTAATTTTTTTTGCAATTCCCTAATTGCATATATATATATGAGAACCAGTTGAAAATAAAAACTGTGTATTCATTTCTGGGCACTAGGTGGCGATACTGATAGATTTCTGTGCAGCATACAGTAATTTGTACTTCTATTAGGGCAGGAATCTGAGGAAGAAGTGTTAAATGAGTAACTGACAGCTAGTGAGAAATGATGCCATGAATCCGGCCTAAAAGTCTGCGTCAGATTCGATAATAAAATCCCCATTTGCTGAAGGCAAATTTTGTTATTGGATTTGTTGCAGAATTTAGCCACAAATATCACACATTACATTGCAATGAAAGAAAATGGCAGAGATGGAAATCTGCAGCATTTCTGCAACAGACGGGGAAGGGTACGGATTTGGAAACCTGCAGCATATCGAGATTTGGCTACTGATTTTTAATTTTTTTATGTTTTAAGTGACACTTAGGGATCATGTGTGTCTTGACAACTGCAAATTGTTTTCACACACGTTGGGGATTATATACAGTGGATACGGAAAGTATTCAGACTTTTACATTTTTCACTTTTTGTTTCATTGCAGCCATTTGGTAAATGCAAAAAAGTTAATTTTGTTTCTCATTAATGTACACTCTGCACCCCATCTTGCCTGAAAAAAAACAGTAATGTAGATATTTTTGCAAATTTATTAAAAAGGAAAAACAAATATCACAAGGTCATAAGTATTCAGACCCTTTGCTCAGACACTCATATTTAAGTCCAGCTGTGTTTAATTAAACTGATAGGACTTGATTTGTAAAGGCACACACCTGTCTATATAAGAGCTCACAGTGCATGTCAGACCAAATGAGAATCATGAGATCAAAGGAACTGGCGAAGGAGCTCAGAGACAGAATTGTGGCAAGGCACAGATCAGGCCAAGGTTACAAAAGAATTTCTGCAGTACTAAAGGTTCCTAAGAGCACAGTGGCCTCCATAATCCTTAAATGGAAGAAGTTTGGGACCACCAGAAGTAGTCTTAGACCTGGTCGTCCAGCCAAACTGAGCAATCGTGGGAGAAGAGCCTTGGTGGGAGCGGTAAAGAAGAACCCCAAGATCACTGTGGCTGAGCTCCACAGATGCAGTAGGGAGATGGGGGAAAGTTCCACAAAGTCAACTATCACTGCAGCCCTCCACCAGTCGGGCCTTTATGGCAGAGTGGCCCAACGGAACCCTCTCCTCAGTGCAGACATATGAAAGCCTGCATAGAGTTGATCAAAAAACATATGAGGGACTCCCAGGCTATGAGAAATAAGATTCACTGGTCTGATGAGACGAAGATAGAACTTTAGGGTGATAATTCTAAGCGGTATGTGTGGAGAAAACGAGACACTGCTCATCCCCTGCCCAATACAATCCCAACAGTGAAACATGGTGGTGGCAGCATCATGCTATGGGGGTGTTTTTCAGCTGCAGGGACAGGACGACTGGTTGCAACTGAAGAAAACATGAATGCGGCCAAGTACAGAGATATCTTGGATGAAAACCTCTTCCAGAGTGCTCTGGACCTCAGACTTAGCCGAAGGTTCACATTCCAACAAGACAATGACCCTAAGCACACAGCTAAAATAACAAAGGAGTGGCTTCAGAACAATTCTGTGACCATTCTTGACTGGCCCAGCCAGAGCACTGACCTAGACCCAATTGAGCATCTCTGGAGACACCTGAAAATGGCTGTCCACCAACGTTCACCATCCAACCTGACAGAACTGGAGAGGATCTGCAAGGAAGAATGGCAGAGGTCCCCCAAATCCAGGTGTGGAAAACTTGTTGCATCATTCCCAAGAAGACTCATGGCTGTACTAGCTCAAAAGGGTGCTTCTCCTCAGTACTGAGCAAAGGGTCTGAATACTTATGTCTATGTGATATTTCAGTTTTTCATTTTATAATTTGCAAAAATTTCTACATTTCTGTTTTTTTTTTTTCCAGTCAAGATGGGGTGCAGAGTGCACATTAATGAGGAAAAAAAGGAACTTTTTTGAATTTACCAAATGGCTGCAATGAAACAGCGTGAAAGGGGTCTGAATACTATCCGTACTCGCTGTGCATACAACTCTCATTTAATTACAAGACACAGAATTACGTAAACGTAGTCACCGCAAATATACTGGAAGCCATATGTCAAGAGCAAAAGAGAACTAGAGATATAACATATCTATACATATATGTATATACATACACATTATATATAATTTTGTTTGTTTTCTCTATATCGTATGTATTTTTTATATTTACTTTATTTTCTAATACAGTAACCACAGGTTAAGTTTCATCTTCTGATCTATAATAAAACAGTAGTTGGTGGATGCTGATTGTTATTGGCAACTTTTTTTTTTGATACACGAGGCTCCGTGTATTTTTGCTACCCGTTCTGACAGCAGCACAAAGTCGGAAAAGACCCTGATTCCTTTGATGTGTCACTTACTGAAGCTGTTTGCTGTCATTTTGATAAAATCCCTGTTTTCTCTGCTGCAGATCTTGCAGTTCTCTAATGCTGAGCCCTGTATAACCTCGCCCCCCGACTGATTGGCAGCTTTCTTATTGCACCAATCAGTGGTGAGGGCGTAATTGGACTATATGGCTGCAGGTTTACTAGTCATCTAATAAAAATCTACTGCTGATAAAATATTTTATCAAAACTACAGCAAGCATCCTAGTAAGTGACACATCACTAGAATCCGGATCTCTGTCTCTATATTACGCTACTCTCAGATTAGGTGGAGACACATTCCCTTTAATTGTTTTAAAAACTCTGAAATACAGCACCCCTGGTATGGCCTCAATAGACAGGGTCCACCAGCTGCTTATATCCCTTGTATATGCAAAGCCTCATCCTGCGATCTCCTTCCTTCCTTCATTTTATTCTGAAGGAAAGTTTCACCGTTTTTTTTTTTTTTTTTTACCATATTCCACTGTTTACAGCTACGGGAAATGATTATTATCTTTTCTGGTGCATTACGTTACTTATCTTGTTTGCCATTATAGGATTATTCCAATCTTAAAATTGCAACGCGCTGGTTACTACAATTCCTCTCTGTTCTCCAGTCATTACAGGGTTTTTTTTTCCAAATTATTTATTCACTCTATTCATGCTTCCCAAACCACAAGCAGCTTGTCCCTGGCTGGCTCTTCAAATTGTTTTTCTAAGAACCGCCCCAGTATTTCACAGGAAGCATAGTTTGCAGATCCGGCTGGGGACTATAGGGAGAGAACTGACTAGTCCGGCACACAGCCCCCGGCCATCTTCTCCCCATCCAGATCCGGTTGATTGACACGTCTCTTCCATTCACTTGCTTAAGGACTGACCTGTCAATCAACTGAAGGGGGTCAGCCAAGGGCCCCACCAGGCTAGTCGTGTCTCTTCTCTCTCGATATAGTGCTTAGTCGGCTATCTGGCATACAGTGGACATGCACATCAGATGAAAGGGTGCCAAATTACAAACATGAAGACCTCGCTTCATCATCTGCAAGTTTTTTTTGTCCCTTTCCTTTTTTGTCTTGTGGTATTAGTTGACCTTTAGTGGAGCCAAATTCATCAGAATGGCACACTACATTCATGAATTTGGCGCCAAGTACGAAAACAAAAAATATTTACTTTTTTTATCCTTTCTTGAAGTACTGTAGGGAGTTTTGGTGGCAAAAGTTGCACTTTGGCACCAAAACACTATATAATTGCCCCAAAAATGTAATGCATTCAAAGAGAATCCGTGTGGCGGAGTGAAGTTGTGCCAAATTTTACGAAGTTTTCAAAAGTTACAATTGCTGAGTCTGGCGAAAACATAAACTCTACCAACAAAGCAGAAAACAAAAATGAACAGGTGAAACTATAGAAAATTGCCTTAAAAAAGGTGCAAATAGAATAATGAATTGGGTGCAAACAAACAAAAAAAAGGTGCAAGACTAGAGGGTAAACAGGCGCAAAGGCAATGATGAATCTGCGCCAAAATATATATGTATGGGAGTGTCCTTGCTTTCTCCCAATGGCAGAAGTGTCTAGCATGATTACTCACAAATATCCACCTGTAATTATCAATGGCACTTCCCATACTAGATAATACAACCATCAACTCAGACTGAGTAAATATAAAGGCTGAGCGCTGAAAAGATCCATAAAAACAATATTTATTGAAACAAAGATATATAAAAAGTTTAAAAAAGTGAAATGTCAATGTTCAAGTACCATGATCCCCCTTCCCTAACAAAAACACATTATAAACAAGGGGCTATCATTAATACATACATAGGTACCCTGGTCTAACACGAGAGGACAATTTGATATAAGAATGATGGAAATAAGTCACCAACAGAGAGGGATATATAATAAATTATAATTTAGACAGGTGGCTATGAACAGTGTATTGTAAGGGTTCCAATGGATTGTAATGAATAAGAAAATGCTCACACAAGAATTGAATTTACTAAATTGATTTACTTAATAAATGATAAGATTAAAATATAAAACTATAAATACATATGCATTAATCAGAAACAAGCATTATTCAAACATTACATTATTCAGATAGACATCGACCAAGTCATCCTTCAGGAGCCAAAAAGAGAGAGAGAACATGTGTCCTAGTTCTTGTAAAATGTCCAGCTAAAAGGTGTCCAGCCCCACCATATGGGAAATGATGTCACAAGACTATTGTCCATTGGCTATAAACACATCCCCTCAATACCTGTTTTAACCAGTATATAATACAAGAAGCTAGAGGAGGGGGCATCCTGTGTGCCACATAGCAAAAATACAGCAAGCTGGAGGAGGGGCTTCGGAGCACATGATAACATCCATGGGGAAAGTTAACACACCCAATATAATTAGGGTAATTGCATTGAATATCAATGGTCCTTTGTTGATGGATAAACAAATGACCAGTAATTTACATTCCTCTATCTTAAGCCCCCGTTACACACTGCGATATCGCTAGCAATATCGCTGTAAAGTCACCGATTTTGTTACGTTGCAGCGATATTGCTAGCGATATCGCTGCATGTGATACTTATCTCCGACCGGCTCCCCCACTGGTTATCGCTGATCGCGCGAGAAGCTGCTGGACCATTCCTCGTCGGCCACTTCCTGCGGCGCTTCCTGCTGTGACGACGAGCGACGCGTGGAGCCAGGCGGGAGGACGCAGGATCGTCGCGTCTGACAGGTAAGTAGCGATCCCCGTCCCCAGCGATGTCGCTGGTGAGATCTGCCTGTGTGGCAGCTCACTAGCGACCACTTAGCGATGTACCAGCGATCCTGACCGCGTCATATCGCTAGTCGGGATCGCTGGTGCATCGCTGAGTGTAACGGTACCCTTAAGTAAGTTTCAGTGACCTTTTGCTTACTCATCTCAGTGTATATTATATTAAACTGATTGAAACCATATAAAAATAACTTATAGTATACATTCCACCCCTTGATTTCAATCACTTTAATTAATTAACCTGCCACTAAACTATACCATTTATCATTATGTGCATTGCTCCTTTATATATATATTTATTTATTTGCTACCAATAGAAAACCGCTTGGTAAAAAATAACATCCTGGGCTTAAAACGGAACAAAAACAACATTGGACCAACAGGTAATGAAATATCAAATGTCTGTAGAAATCTTCTTTCTTCGGATCTTCTTGACCGCAATTTTTAAATGGGTCTCTGTTGCAGGGAAAGCACGGGGATTATTATGCCCTCATCACTTTGGGGTGACTTCACTACTTTCCCTGGTTAGCAAAAGAACAGACTCTAAAGAGCAATCTGTCCCTGCCCTTCATGACATTAACCCCTCGTTTCTCCAAAGCAATGGGTGAGGGAAGTGCAGGTGTCCATGGCTGAGCATAAGAGTACCTTTCATCTTCTATTGCTGCAGCTGTTCAGGGCCTCACTTTATATGCCATTTGCAGTCATGAGGATTCACCCTGGTTGACGGTTCAGCTTCATCTGGGCTCAGTCTCAGCGCTCAATTGGACATCTTCAGTCTACACACAAGACACAGCCTGCACTGAGGGAAAGTGAAGTTCACAATCATACTTGAACGTTGCAAAGTCTTGGCAGAGCTAACTCAGTCCTGGTGGCTTGTTTTCCACCCCTTGATCAAATGAATCAAACAAAATTACCGTAGGTTTGTTGGTCCAAATTAATTGTGCCCAGAATGACCTTTGAAAATTTTCTACTGTAGCAAATATTTCTACCCTAGATAATAATACTACATAAAATGTATATCATATGTGTATGGACTTATACACTGATCAATCACATCAAATTCATGTCAATCACATTTGCATAAGAATGATGATCATAATTACCAGTACAATCATGTTCATGGAGATCACAAAATAATGTTACTATTAATCAGAATCAGTACAATTACATGTTAAGGAAAACCGAACCCAAACCAATTTGCTATTAACCCAATTCTAGCAAATTATTATTTTTTACATAATATACACATTACATCAACACACTCTCTCTGGCTAAACCTAATGCATTCATTGAAATCATTTAACATCTATATTCTTCAAAACCCAATTTGCACGGGAGCTCCCAAAAAATAAAAAATGTTAAAACTCAAAAATAAGTCATAAAATATAATCTTATATTAGGTAGATGGACTCCTTTTTCACTACTGCAGGAATGAACTATTTACTGTGCACTGTATTTACATGTTAATTAAATGGCCAAGGATTTTCTTTCACTCCTGCAAACAAACAAAAGGTTAATTACACCCCCACCCCCCAATCCAACATGTAGTGGACTGAAAAGAGAAAAAAAAACAATTCCTTTAAAAACCAAGAATGCTAAACACAGTACAATTAAAATTCTGAAAATGAGCTCATAAAAAAAAATAAAAATATACCAAATAAAAATAAAAATACCACGTGAATTTTTTCTTTGGCTGTGAACCAGTTTTAATCAAGGGATATCCATGACAAATACACAAAGCACATACATTGACAAAGACAAACACTTAGTACAAATAAGTCATCTATTTATCTTGTCAACCCCCCAGTATATTATCAGTCATCTAACTTTAGTTCAGTCATAAATTCATTGTCTGTGCTGTCACTCCCTCTTTGCCTTGTATGTTTCTCTAATGGCTCCCACATACAGAATCATCTTATATATGCTGTGGTCTTTCGCCTTTTAAAACATCAAGGACTATTACAAACCCTCAGGTGAGGAATGCACATTTATGCATCACCAAGACCAAACCCAATTCATCATATATCAGCCAGCGCATACGTCACAGTATGCTCACAGGAGTATTTCTCTAAGAAACTCTAGAATGAAAACAAACATCATTAGACATCAAAAAATGGCAAAACTGTTCAAACAACAATTTTCAGGGATGTTCCACAACTTTTATAATTAGCCCATGAGGGAATCTTGGCAGGGTGTATAGTGTGCCATGGTATTGGAAGAGTGCAAGGAGCGGTTACAGTGGGGGCTTTGCATGCCTCCATCAGGTGTCCCACCTCTATCTTTCTAACCCCCTATCTCATTTGTCGCCACCCTCTTGGGTCTGGCGAGTTGCAATTTACCTTTCCTCCTCAGATCTTGCCAGCTCCTCAACAGGTCACTTGTAGAGATCCCATCTATCTCCTGGAAAGGAACCCCACTAGCTATCAGGTCACAAAACAACTCCGTCCTGCTCTTTCTTATTTGAGTATCATCCTCTTTTCTCCTTTCTTGATCTACTCTCTCTCCTGTACTATTTTTTGATACTTTTGCTCTCTCTACAGCAGATAGCTGGGAGATTAGATTGCATACTGTGTAGACAGTAGTGGAATTTCCCATAAGTGCACTGAACATAGTGAATAATGGGGCTTTGTATGACGCTGGGGCACCTTCTATGAACTTATTCTTCATCAATACTGTCAATATTGCAGCATCTGGTCCCTTCCAATCCTCAACAACAGCAAAGTGATCATTCAGATCTGGCAAAGGATTGCGCGTTATACCTCCTATGCATGTGATTTCTCTCAATCTCTGAACTCCATCTGCAAGAATCTCCCATCGTGTCTGTGGTATTAATGCCACGGGAGAGTCATACACTTGTGCCACAGAATCCCTCCCTCCCATGCAGCAAAGAGAAAGTCTCTGCAGTGTCCCTTGCACGTCTCATTTTTAGACGCACCATAGGATCAATACAAATACTACAAAGTCCTATTGCCTCAAGACGGTTCAAGATTATGGTATCGGCTCCCTGATCCCATAATCTGAGAATCCATGCTAACAAAGGTTCTCCTGCTTGCTGCCTGTACCTGGTATTAGTTCTGTTAATTCTCTGGCTGTGTAATTCCTAGTTACTTCGGTCATTGAAGCATCTGCTCCTGTAGCTGCGTTTCCTGCATCCATCCTATCTCCACTACGCTGTGTGACTTCTCTCCTAGTTTTAGTAGTCACAATCGGTCTGGCTTGCTTTTCTTCCCCATTTGTCTCACTGTCAGAGCCATCCATTCTAGCAAATCTGACCATTTCTCACGTGCAATCATGGTTCTAATCTGTGCAGTATGAATATCTGACACTGGCCGCTGTCTCCTCCTGCGCCTATTCTTATTCACATTTTTCATTACATAAGCTTCAAAATTCCTTTGCATATTGTCATGCTGTTTCATTTGGTCTCTCAAGGCTGATTGCAAGCTAATCCTTTGCTCTATAGCTGTATGCAGCTCTAAACACAAATTGTCTATCTCCTCCTGTAATCTTTGGGACACTTGCACAAAAATCCATCCAACGGCTGCTGCAGCTTTCTGCTCTTTTGCATCATACCTCGAGAGATCAAATTTTGCAGCCACTTCCTGGGGATTTGATAACCGCTGTCCCTCCATATACTTGTTACATTCCTGGGCCATTTCAGTCCACTTTCCTGGTAACACCCATTCTGGCAAAGATCTGACACTACTCTCAACTGCTTTCCTACTCTTCACAAACTTATTCAATTTTGCAAACATTTTTATTCAAAACAATCCCGCTTCTGACACCAATTTGTATTGTAAGGGTTCCAATGGATTGTAATGAATAAGAAAATGCTCACACAAGAATTGAATTTACTAAATTGATTTACTATATAAATGATAAGATTAAAATATAAAACTATAAATACATATGCATTAATCAGAAACAAGCATTATTCATACATTACATTATTCAGATAGACATCGACCAAGTCATCCTCCAGGAGCCAAAAAGAGAGAGAGAGCACATGTGTCCTAGTTCTTTTAAAATGTCCAGCTAAAAGGTGTGTCCTGCCCCACCATATGGGGAATGATGTCACAAGTCTATTGTCCATTGGCTATAAACACATCCCCTCAATACCTGTTTTAACCAGTATATAATACAGGAAGATAGAGGTGGCCTCATCTGTGCCACATGGCAGAAATACAGCAAGCTGGAGGAGGGGCTTCAGAGCACATGATAACAGTTAATCACACTCAATCTAATTAGGGAAATTGCCTTGAATATCAATGGTCCTTTGTTGATGGATAAACAAATGACCAGTAATTTACATTGCTTTATCTTAAGTAAGTTTCAGTGACCTATTGCTTACTCATCTTAGTGTATATTATATTAAACTGATTGAAACCATATAAAAATAACTCATAGTATACAACAGATAAATAAAGTGGTAAAGTTCTACCATATCTAGACCCATAAAACATGTTGGGTTCTATCATTACAATAAGGTACCTATATATGCTGGATGAGATGATGCCCCAGGATTAGGAAGGTTTGCCACTGGTGTCCCTTCACCCCGACGCACATTTCGCAGCAAGTTAATTTTTGGGGGGTGTGAATATGAACACCAGAAGGGATGTTTTATGGGTCTAGAATTGATGGAACTCTTATCACTTTATATGTTAATAGCCACCTGTCACCGATTACCATACAAGACCTATATATAAATTATACGGCCATGTTGGATAAATTTATTATATATCCCTCTCTGTTATTGACTTGTTTTCTCATAATTCTTAGATCAAATTTTCCTCTTGTATTAGGTTCCCTGGTCTATGTATGTATTACTCATACCCCTTGTTTATAATGTGTTTTTGTTAGGGAAGGGAGTCACTGTACTTGAAATTTCTTTAAATCTCTGTTTAATATATCTGCACCTCATCTACCATTTGAATTGTATATATTAAGTCCTTTTTTTAATCCACTCTAGCGTCCCCTCATGGACATTTTGCTTCTTTAAGGTTTTTATAAATCTTTGTTTCAATGTATCTTCTTTTTATGGACCTCTTCAGCACTCAGCCTTCATGTTTAAGCGTCTGACAGCAGGAGCTTTTCCCGTTTAACCATTCCAAACACGCAGACCCCTGGCCGAGCCCAGCGGGTATGGGGAGGGGTTTGCGGTAACAGTAGCTTTTGGCTATATGATAGCGGTCAGGTACTTAAAATGTATGGCTAGTCTTAAGGCCCCGTCTCACATAGCGAGATCACTGAAACGTCACAGATTTTGTGACACAACAGCGACCTCGCCAGCAATCTCGCTACGTGTGACACATAGCGGCGACCGGGCTCCCGCTGCGGTCTCGCTGATCGTGCTCGAATGTCCTGGGCCATCTTTTGATCGCTGGCGTCCCACTGGCCAGCATGCATTTTTGTGTTTGACACCGACGAGCGACCTCGTTGGCGACTCCGAACTCAGGGACGCAGGCGGGAGTCATCAGAATAGCTGCTGTGTGACAAGGTCCCAACGACCGCCGAGGTCATTATACGGATCGCCGGATTGTTGCTGCGTCGTTGAGTAGATCTGTTTGATAGCTTACTAGCGACCATTTAGTGACGTACCAGCGATCCTTACCAGGTCGTATCGTTGTCGGGATCGCTGGTGCGTCGCGTAGTGTAACGGTACCCTTAGATTAGTTGCACTTACTGCTAATCGTATGTGTATGATTCAGGCAATTAGATTGGCACCAGACCTCGCCAGTTTCTGCTGCATCTGCCCAGTCTGCAGACAGATATCGCCCATTTATCGCCAGAGTATGGGACAGTTTTTGCAATATAGAAGTCCTATGTGTTTATGCAGTTCATGCATTTATTTTCTATCTTGTTGTTTTATGACCTGGTATCAGCATATTTTATTGGTTCTATGTCCACCGTCCTTTAAAAAGCGGCAGTCCCGATTTTTAATACACAAATGGATCTCATTTCCCACTTCAGAAGGGTGGTCCTTTTTACCCCCGTTGTGCCTTATGACTACCGTTCTCTTGATCGGTGCATGCTGTGAATGCTTTTCCCATTATTAACCCTGCTGTCCCCATTCCATGTGACTGTTCTTGCACTTTGCTCTTTTGCTTCTCTGTTTCCTTTCCAACCTCTTCTTTTCCTTTCCCATACAGATATTATAGGGACGCTAAGGCTGGATATGAAGGCTTTAATGACCTATGTGTCATGTTATTACCACGCCTTCTCAGGTGCCCAGAAGGTGAGATATAATACGCAATAAATCTGCACAAATTTGCATCCTCAATAAAAAGGACCTTATGTCTTGTGTCGTTGAGTGAATGCAAAAAGTGCTTTACGCATCTCTACATAAGTGGTGCATATATTCCCTACTTCATTGTTCACGTGCCATTTAAGTGTTAATATCCGCCACCCACTTGTGCATTCATGTTTCGTCTCGTTGAATAACCACCCACTGTCACCATCCATCTATATCAGAAGTGCCGTGTGAAGATCTCCAATTAGCTACTAGTCCCAGTATTTTGGATTGTTTATTTTTAAATACCAACTTTGTAAATTTTTTGAGCTTAGCATAAGTGTTATTTATTCATGGTCCCTATGTGTATAGCTTCAGCTTCATTATAATTTGACATTTCAAGACCGACTCGGACTACGTGCTAGCTCATGTTGAACATTGCTCATCAAGAAGTATCCAGGCATGGAAACACAGCTCATTAAAAGAAAATATGCCATCAACATTTAGGCTATGTGCACACGTAGTTTGAAGTGCTGTGGATTTTTCCGCGCGGATTTAGAAAAATCCGCAGGTCAAAAGACCTGCGGATTAGTCTGTGGTTTAGCCCTGCGGTTTCACACCTCTACAATGGAGAAGGTGTGAAACCGCAGCGGATTCTGCACAAAGAACTGACATGCTGCGGATTGTAACCCGCAGAAAATCTGCGCGGAAAAATCCGCAGCATGTGTACAGCGTTTTTGGTTTTACCATTGCAAAGAATGGTACTGTACAATGCAGCAGAAACTGCTGCGGACCCTCATGGCCAGAAACGCTGCGGATCCGCAGCTGAATCCCCAACGTGTGCACATAGCCTTTTCCAATTAATATATTGCAATCATCATATGACATAGCACTGTGTACTTACAATTGCTCACTTTGTCTTTCTACCCAGTTACTTATTCTCTTTTCTCTGCTCTATGTAGAAACAGGGAGGATCTTGTCCCTGCACGACTCATTCTCCCCTTCAACTCCTGACCCAGTTGCTCCGATATTTCCCCTGCCATGGACTAGACAGTGACTCATGACTTGTGCAGGGAAAATTGACCTCCTATTTCTACATAGAGCTTAGAAGGATTCAGCTAGTCAGTTTTTAATCACATGATCTCATAGATCTCATGTAAAAGAGAAGAATTAGCTGGTAGAAAGGCAAAATGCAAAATAGGCAATTGTAAGTACACAGTGCTATATAATATGACTGCAATATATTAAGTGGATAAAAACTCTTGAGTTCTTCTTTAAAGAATTTTTGCTCTGATTTTACTCCTGCTGCTCCCAGATTTATTTTTATTTATTTTTATAATTCTGACGTACAGTTCTAGAAATGTGGGCTTTTTAATTTAATGTAATTTTTTTTCATGTGGGCGTGGCTCACTGGTTAATATTGCAGAGCAGCCTAAAGACACCCCCCCAGAGAACCCCCCATGAGCAACGCCCCCTTGGAAAAGACCATACTGACGGGTCCTCTTTAACAGTGTGATGTCATCAACATAAAACATAAAAAGTCCAAATTACATTTGTTTTTTTTTGTTCAAACGTGTCATAAGAGTCATATGTAAGGCATTTTCTGATCAAAAACTTTGGACTATGTCAGTAAGTTTACAGAAGACCTTTCACCAAACTTTTCAAGTTGAACTGGACCCACAATGTATTGTTGGCTACGGAGACACGGGTCGCCACCGAGGCCGTATCACATAGCGGCTCTTCATACTAACGCTTCTCTTTTCACCCTGCTGCAGATCATTTCATATTCCTGCTGCTTCCAGCCCGCTCAGCACTTCCCTATCTGTACATCACTGTCGCTACAGGCCCTTGTACACGGAAGAAAACATAGGATCGCATGGTCTCTGATTATTGACCATACAAACATGCCGAGCAAACAGCCAAAGATCAAGCAAACTTTTGTGTGCCTAAAAATTATCGATTGTCGGCAGCACATCCACTTGTGTAAAGGCCCTTTTACATTTAGCGATGCACCAGCGATCCGACCAGCGATCCCACCCGGTCAGGATCGCTGGTGCATCGCTAAATGATCGCTAGTGAGCTTTCATACAGAAAGACCTCACAGCGATGCAGCAGCGACGCAGCGCACGATACTTACCTTTCACACACAGCGATCCTGCGTCCTCCCGCCCGCGTCCAGCGTCGCTCGTCGTCACAGCAGGAAGTCTCAGCAGGAAGCGCCCGACGAGAAATGGAGCCGGACATTCTCGCGCGATCAGCGATGGACAGCGGGGGAGCCGGTCGCTGGTAAGTATCACACATAGCGATATCGCTAGCAATATCGCTATAACGTCACAAAACCAGTGACGTTTTAGCGATATTGCTAGCGATATCGCTTAGTGTAAAACCCCCTTAAGCCAGAAGGTGCTGCCGACAAAGGTGAATGTGTATAGGAGCTATCAGTCATTGAATGCTCCTGTGTAAATGAGCACGGTCTTTCTCAAAGCTTATTTGAAATGTGGATTTTGCAGCAGCATCCGCTCCAAAATCCACATAGATTTATGTGAACACACCCTAAATCTGCATTTCAGCAAGCAAATTTTGTGTCTGAACGAGCAGCGATCAATGGCACTCGTCTGAAGGCCCTTTTATATGAGCTGTAAGGATTCTTCTCTCTTAGGTGCGGCGGGAGTCAAACATGAGGCACGTTCCTTTAAAATTTCACAGGGTTTATTACTCCATAAACCAGAGACAGCACATAAACAGTCCTTAGCTGGGCTGTGTTCCCTCAGGTCCTGTGCACACAGATCAGGGCAATGTCCAGAGCAGCGCTCTATCTGCAGCCGCAGACACAGGAAGGCTTCTCCTTCCTTGGAACACAGACCACTCTCTGTAGTGTCCCACCTGGACACATGGAAGTCTGTCCACACTCTGCCAGACCTCCTCACAGTCTCCCTCACATGTGCCAAACACCTTAATTACATAGCCCTGTAACCACACCCATAGGTGAGGTATGGACCACATGAGCTGGTCACATGGTCAGGACTTCACCACAGGTCCTGAACATACACATCTTCAGGCAAAACAGAGTACATTCCGCACCCAGTGCACTAAATGACATCTTTAGTGCTCATGTACACTATAGGCAAAATACTCCGGGTTGCATCGCAGGGAGCATCCCTCCATGTGACATATCTCCCATTAACCACGCGATCACCTGTCACACCACATATCCCCCTCCTCTGCCTAAAGCCGTGGGGCTTGGCACTTTCTATTACTCGACCAGAGATCCTTCTCGGTCGTCTCTGCCAGTCAAATCGTCTATCAAAGTCAGGCCCTGCTAGTGAACTCTTCAGTAGGCGTCCCTTATCCGACTCTGTCTTGTTCTTTGATAAAGATGGGCCCACGTCAGACCACCCGCATCCCTGGCGGTCAGTATGGTGTTGCGACTCCCTTGCCCCCATACCTCTTGTCTGGACTGACTCTTTGTCACCACGTCTTCTACAGGGTCTCCTGCCTAGGTCACTCAGCTCTGAGCTAACTGAGGCATCACTACTTCCTCTTCCATCAGGCCACCTACTGTCCTCTCTCTGCTGGCCATTTCTCCTAAGGTCTATAAGGTCCCGAGAGCAGCCCTTCCATTTATCTCTATGTACTCTCTTATCTCCATCTTTAGGACTTCCAGTCTTAAGTGAACCTCTTTGTCTTTCTATACCGCGAGTTGAAGGAGGCGGCCATCTTCTTTCCATTTCCTCCAGCTCTCTACTGATCTGCTTCCTCTCAAGTCTTAGCTGCTCTACTTCTTTCAGGTATGACACGCGATACTCCAGGAGCATCCGGATATTCCCAAGGCTCTCCATGGACCCAACAATGAGGAATGGAACCATCCCATCTTCATCCTTGTCCTGGGCTTCGTCATCAGCCGGAATCCTCACTCTCATCACGCCAGACCTGTTCACCATGTCCTGCATCACTTTCCCAAACCTTCCGATGACTTTCCTCACCAGACCTCCGGGCACTTGAATGATGTCTTCTGCAATGCCCTGCTGACTTTGAACTTTCCTCGCACACTCTAGACATCGAGCGGCTTCTTTTTTTCCCAACAGGATCATCTGCCTTGTGCGGAGGCATTGTAGATGCATATCCCTCAGGATAGTAACCCGCTTCCTTGTGACTTCCTTAGATGACAGTATGACCAGCTGCTTCGTCTCTGGTGCCCAGATCACACTACATGCTTCTATAGCCTTCCTAAAGGCCTCATGCACACCTTCCTCAGCACAGGCTTCCTGCATGTCTTCTGGTACTTCAATTACAACCTTGAAGGTCGTGGACTTGCTCTCATCCTGAACAGATGGCTCTGGGTTCCCTACAGACACTTCCCTCAAGATATCTGTCACGATTGGATGACTGTCTTGTGCAGCCCTTGGCTCACCATCTTCCTGAGATTTACAGTCTTCAGGACCCTTTTCCAAGATGGGCTTTGGCAGTTCTGCCTTGCTATCAGGCGGGCACGGCTGCTGTACGTCTTCGCCAATCCACTTCTCCCGTAGAAGACCTTTTCCTACTCCACTGAGTTCTTGCAGAACTTTATCTCGCTCCTCTGCCAGGTAGCGACGCTCATCCTCTCTCCTGAGAATCTCCTGTTGATACTTCTCTTGGGCCTCTCTGAGCACCTCCATATCTTCCAACAGGGTCTTGTTCATGGTTTTACACGCTGACAGGTGACCTCTGAGCTCAGAGACTTCCTTCTCCAGCTCATCCACTCTGTGCTCAGTCACTTGTCTCAGTGCTTTGCCTGCCAAGAGCTCGGACTCTAGGTGGTGCAACCGCTCCACCTGCGCGGAGTTGGCGACTTCCAGACTCGCCACCTTCAGACACACCCTCGCCAGCTGCTGACACATCTCTTCGCGCCCTTGCTCCAAGTCTCGTAGGTGCGCTTCTACCTGGGGCAAACTGTCATTACACTGGATTCGTGCTTCTGTCTGACAAACACTGTCTTCAGCCCTAGTGGTTGCTACTGGCAATAACATATTACAGTCACGCCTGGTACCTGTGTCACACCCCACCGCATGGGAAATGTTCATGTTGCTCTCTGTTCGCGTGTCAGGTCCACTCTTTTTAATTACCACACCACTATCAGTCTCTCCCTGGTACCCGTCAGGTGACATGTCCGTAAGTGGGGCCGACGCACTGTTCTCTCTGGTCATGCTTAACTTAGGCCTGTCAACTTTAGGAGGCGGACTTTTCACACCATTACCTCCCATACACATTATATCAACAGACACTTCTCCTTTTGTCCACCAGTCCCACAGGGCTTCTAAGTCCCGCCCTATTACCATAGTATACTGTAAGTCTGGGTCTACTGTCACTACATGGTACGTGGAACTCTCAGTCGTGTCAATGTAGAGGTATGCTGTCAAAAGCTCTTTATCGTCCCCACCAAAGCCATTCACTCTCGTCACCGTCCCAGGCAACACAGAACGTCCAGGAGTGGTTTTTAGCACAGATACCGGACTCCCAGGGTCTAACAATCCCATCACCCGTTCTCCATCCAGCCAGAAGGGGCACTGTAGTGTCGGTTCACTGACCGAGCTACTCACAATCGTCTCATCTCCCAGCCCACCATCCGTCATATCACGAGACGTCAGGTCCTTAAGTTGGGCAGTTGTACTTTTTCTTCTGGTCAGTTCTACCTCTGACCTGTCCATGTCAGGAGCCATCACTATCTCGGTGTCCGCTGGCCCCACAGTCGAAGCATCTCCATCGTCCGACAAAACATCATCAAACAGAACAAAGTCCCGGCCCCTCTCCCAGGCATAGACTAAGTCCCGTGGTATCCCTCCACCTTGGCACTCACCACCCTTGGTCCCCTCAAACACTACTCTGTCTACTGCGTAGTTCACCGTGACCCCGTGTTTACAGCGAACCCTGACGCTTTTCTCGGACAGAGAGAAAGTGAGAGGAGTTCCTGTTAGAGTCACCTGATTCTCTGATTCCAGCCGACCAAAGGCTCCTTCCCGGTGCAGCATCACTGTACACATCTGTGGCCCGTCATTACTACCTGGAAAGGATATTCCACATTCTGAAAAAGACCTGCACATACACTGCGGTACTCCAGACGTACCTACTGAGTCACCCAGTGCTGTCACTTCTTCAAACTTGGCCCCTTTCTGGACCACCACCCCGCTTTGGGTTTCCACCCCCTCCCGGGACTCCACCCCATTTTGGGTTACCACCCCAATTTGGGCCACCGCCCCCTTTGGGGACTCCACCCCTTTACGGGCTACCACCCCGATTTGGGCCACCGCCCCCTTTTGGGACTCCACCCCTTTACGGGCTACCTCCCCGATTTGGGCCACTGCCCCCTTTTGGGACTCCACCCCTTTTCGGGATCTCCCCATGTCTGTCCTGCAGAACCTCTTAGGCCACAGTTCACACAGTACAGTTTTTTTTTTTTTCTTCAGGCTGGTACTGGCCCTTTAAGCATGACACCACTTCTTTCTGGCACTGCCTCAGCTCCTGCCGTCGCTCACAAGCAGCTGCTGGTGTCTCTGCAGCTCCTGCTGCGTCGTCTTCGTGGACCCGCCGATCCACCGGAAGCCACTTGTTGCCCTCAAAAGGAAGAAAAAACCACAAAAGCGCGCCAATAGGGCCTTACCAGTGCAGGTATAATGGGTATAACGACATAATACAGGGTACTCACCCTTTATAGTTGTGTAAAGCCACAACTACTGTATCCGCTTAGATATATGTAATAAAGCTGCAGCAGGATGGTGTAGACAGACAGCGTCTGCTACCAATGCTCAAATAGGAGATTCCAAAAAGAAAAAACATCAGGTCCCCGCGCAGCGAGACCTTCGTGACGCCCTCACCACAGCAAGCACTTTCGGGGTTTTTTTTTTTTTTTTTTTCAGAGAAACGAGGAGAAAAAAAAAAAAAAAACACATGCACAGTCTGTCACTGACTCTGGTCAGTGCAACACGGATTCCTGTCCGTTACCTGCTGGTGTCAGCCACACAGGTTCTCGGGTATCTTTTCTCCTCATAGGCATCCCACAAATCTCCATACAGTCATTTCCTCTGACCTCGGTCAGTATTACTCACGATTTTCCATACCGTCTGTGCTCCTGGGAATCGCTGCCCGCATTCTCCACCAATTGTAAGGATTCTTCTCGCTTAGGTGCGGCGGGAGTCAAACATGAGGCACGTTCCTTTAAAATTTCACAGGGTTTATTACTCCATAAACCAGAGACAGCACATAAACAGTCCTTAGCTGGGCTGTGTTCCCTCAGGTCCTGTGCACACAGATCAGGGCAATGTCCAGAGCAGCGCTCTATCTGCAGCCGCAGACACAGGAAGGCTTCTCCTTCCTTGGAACACAGACCACTCTCTGTAGTGTCCCACCTGGACACATGGAAGTCTGTCCACACTCTGCCAGACCTCCTCACAGTCTCCCTCACATGTGCCAAACACCTTAATTACATAGCCCTGTAACCACACCCATAGGTGAGGTATGGACCACATGAGCTGGTCACATGGTCAGGACTTCACCACAGGTCCTGAACATACACATCTTCAGGCAAAACGGGAGTACATTCCGCACCCAGTGCACTAAATGACATCTTTAGTGCTCATGTACACTATAGGCAAAATACTCCGGGTTGCATCGCAGGGAGCATCCCTCCATGTGACATATCTCCCATTAACCACGCGATCACCTGTCACACCACAGAGCCAATGCAAACGGTAACAGTCATTAATACAAGCTTTCAGACACTATACAGTTAGTGTGCTGTCGACAGTTCACGTCCTGTTTACACAGGGGGATGTGCTGCCGAAAATGTTTATTTTTAGACCTTCATTAAATGGTGTCCGGGAGGTTTACATTGATGGCCTATCCATAGGATAGGTCATTAATATCAAATCTTCGGGGGTGCGGCACCCCCAACCAGCTGATGTGTAGTACCCGCTATACAGTTCATAAACTGTGCAGCTCCATAAGTGAGCTCTTCTGACTGGCACCCGTAACAGCTGATGCTGGGTGTCACACCACTACTGATCACATACCGATGACCCATCCTAAGGATCAGCCATCAATATAAATGTCCTGGACACCCCCTTTGAATATACGAACGAGCGAATGATGAGGGTATTACGAATGCATAGAAGGCCAATTAATGGCCCATATAAAATGCAGCCATATGCACTGACCATAAACCTGTATCCAAGTCCCTTCCTGCAGCCACGGCCCCTGTAAACACTTTTTGGGGATGTTGGATATTACTGTCTTTCATAAGGACTCTCCATACTCCCTGTAATTTCTGAGGCCCCCAGTCCTGCCCCTAATACCGACCTTGCTGATTACATTGGTAACCGTGATCTGTCTTGTTATAATGTATTTGCACTCCTTATCTGCTTGCATTATATGCAGTTACAATGTGAATAATTGTGTATTTTAGGTGATAGTTGCTGAGTGATAATCACACTTTGTAGAATTGTGGCCCTTTGTTTTCAGTCACACACTAGTGCACAGAGACATAGTATAGCTTCACATTGGGGGCCACTATGCTCCTACCCCTGTAAAAGTGGATGTCTCCCCATCATATATTGCTCCGCCATGTTTGCAGGACGGGATTGCTTTTCTTCTTTTAAAGCCTTATTACTTCAAGGAGGTTTTTTGACTCATGGACTAAAGTGTTGCATAGATTACTGTGGTCCCCAGCACCTAAGAAGTGCGCAACAGCTGAAGTGCGCGCTGGCTTCTACATACAGTGGGTTCGGAAAGTATTCAGACCCCTTTAAATTTTTCATTCTTTGTTTCATTGCAGCCATTTGGTAAATTTAAACAAGTTCATTTTTTTTTCTTATTAATGTACACTCTGCACCCCATCTTGACTGAAAAAAACAGAAATGTAGAAATTTTTGCAAATTCATTAAAAAAAACCCAGAAATATCACATGGTCATAAGTATTTAGACTCTTTGCTCAGTATGGAGTAGAAGCGCCCTTTTGAGCTAGTACAGCCATGAGCCTTCTTGGGAATGATGCAACAAGTTTTTCATACCTGGATTAGGGGATCCTCTGCCATTCTTCCTTGCAGATCCTCTCCAGTTCCTTCAGGTTGGATGGTGAACCTTGGTGGACAGCCATTTTCAGGTCTCTCCAGAGATGCTCAATTGGGTTTACATCAGGGCTCTGGCCGGGCCAGTCAAGAATGGTCACAGAGTTGTTCTGAAGCCACTCCTTTGTTATTTTAGCTGTGTGCTTAGGACCATTGTCTTGTTGGAAGGTGAACCTTCGGCCAAGTCTGAGGTCCAGAGCACCCTGGAAGAGGTTTTCATCCAGGATAGATCTGTACTTGACCGCATTCATGTTTTCTTCAGTTGCAACCCATCATCCTGTCCCTGCAGCTGAAAAACACCCCCATAGCATGATGCTGCCACCACCATGTTTCACTGTTGGGATTGTATTGGGCAAGTGATGAGCAGTGCCTGGTTTTCTCCACACATACCGCTTAGGATTATCACCAAAAAGGTCTATCTTCGTGTCATCTGACCAGAGAATTTTATTTCTGATAGTCTTGGAGTCCTTCATGTGTTTTTTTTTTTTTTTTAGCAAAGTCTATACGGGCTTTCATATGTCTTTCACTGAGGAGAGTCTTCCGTCGGGCCACTCTGCCATAAAGGCCTGACTGGTGGAGGGCTGCAGTGATAGTTGACTTTGTGGAAATTTCTTTCATCTCCCACTGCATCTGTGGAACTCGGCCATAGTGATCCTTGGGTTCTTCTTTACCTCTCTCACCAAGGCTCTTCTCCCACGACTGCTCAGTTTGGCTGGATGGCCAGGTCTAGGAAGACTTCTGGTGGTCCCAAACTTCTTCTGTTTAAGGATTATGGAGGCCACTGTGCTCTTAGAAACCTTGAGTACTGCAGAAATTATTTTGTAACCTTGGCCAGATGTGTGCCTTGCCACAATTCTGTCTCTGAGCTCCTTAGCCAGTTCCTTTGACCTCATGATTCTCATTTGGTCTGAGATGCACTGTGAGCTGTGAGGTCTTATATAGACAGGTTTGTGCCTTTACAAATCAAGTCCTGTCAGTTTAAACACAGCTGGACTCCAATGAAGGAGTAGAACCATCTCAAGGAGGATCACAAGGAAATGGACAGCATGTGACTTAAATATGAGTGTCTGAGCAAAGGGTCTGAATACTTATGACCATGTGATATTTCAGTTTTTCTTTTTTAATAAATTTGCAAAAATTTCTACATTTATGTTTTTTTCAGTCAAGATGGGGTGCAGAGTGTACATTAATGAGAAAAAAATGAACTTTTTTGAATTTACCAAATGGCTGCAATGAAACAGAGTGAAAAATTTAAAGTGGTCTGAATGCTTCCTGTACCCACTGTATAGGGGCTGCACAACACTTCACCTCTGCTAATGAGTGACAGCTGTAGTGGGCTGCTGCTTGGCAGCGGGATCTACTGTCCGTTAAGAGGAATATTTGCAATATATATACTGTATATACTTGTATTTACTATCTAATGACTGGGATTTCAAGTGTAATAGGATCCAAAAACGGTAAAATGCAACTGAGCAGTTTATAATCCCGTAATTCCAGCTGTTGTGTGCAGTACCGTGCTGCTTGGTAATGCTTAAAGGGATATTCCAGTTTTGGACAACCCTTGGCTGCAATTTGTTTATAAACAAAAAGAAAGTGAGCTTTTCTCACCCTCCCTGGGTCCAGCACTGAGTCTCCACCGCTGCTCCCAGTATCTGTTATTATCTGCAGTGCTGAGGTTACATTGACAACACTGCAGACAGTGCTGTCAGCTCGGGCCACTTAGCTCACTGACTGGCTGCAGCCAATGTGTCATCAGTGCTGCAGATGGTTACAGACACTGTTAGCAGCAGCATAGACTCAGCATTGGACCAAGGGAGGGTAAGGAAAGATCATCTTCTGTATTTTTTTAAGAACTTCAGTAAGGGGACAAGCCATGTAAAACTTGTTTAATACTACAAGAGTGGAAATAAGGGTGAGTTTTTTAAGGCGTTGTCTACTACCCAGACAACCTTTTCTAAATTCCTATGTTCCTCCCCACAGTAAAATAATAACACCTATACTCTGCTCTGGTGCAGGCACTGGCTTTCCCAGGGATTGCATGACATAGCAATGTCACGCAATCCCTGCGGCCAATAAATCCCGGCTTCACTCTCGAGTGAACTCATTTCTCTCTATGACTTTATTTGTAAATATTCTCAGTCCTGTCCAGTTATACAGAATTTGAAAAAGTAAAACAATGAAGATTCTATATTAATGCAAGGTCTTTTTTAAGGTGAAACCATAATTTGAAGACTCCATAGAAGTATAGCCATTGATATGTGCTCTCAGACATTGAATGTATGAAGATGTCTGAATATTTGCTTGTTGCTTTGATATTTCCCATACATTTGCATTTCTACTTGTAAATTGATGCTCTCTCCTTATTCTTCTGCTTTGCTTTACAAATTCATGTGGGGTTCACATCCCCCTTACATATAGATGAGCTCTATGCAGCCATGATCAGTGCTGTGTGACCAGTATGTCCAGTGTTGGACCGGGGTGCCAAGGGCCCACCAGTAACACTAATTTTGGGGGCCCACCTGCATACAAA
Organism: Dendrobates tinctorius; assembly: GCF_039654945.1. Lineage (NCBI taxonomy): Eukaryota > Metazoa > Chordata > Amphibia > Anura > Dendrobatidae > Dendrobates > Dendrobates tinctorius. The sequence goes on along the minus strand of NW_027361853.1, from coordinate 4,745,968 downwards.
TATTACACTACCCTCGTTCACAAATGTATCTATGTCTCTATATAATAATAAACTGGGTAGTTTGATTAATGAATGATGACAAGTTGCTTTTTTCTATACAAAATCAATTGAATTATGCCAAGTACTTCTCATACAGTGGGGTTGGGGGCCCAGATCTGCACAAGGGCCCACCGGGGGATTCCCCTGTTACCCTATGGGCCAGTCCGAGCCTGAGTATGTCTTAAGGGCCTGTCACACTAAGCAATATCGCTAGCAATATCGCTATAACGCCACTGGTTTTTGTGACGTTATAGCGATATTGCTAGCGATATCGCTATGTCTGATACTTACCTCCGACCACTCCCCCCGCTGATTATCGCTGATCGTGCGAGAACGTCCTGGACTGTTTCTCGTCGTCAGCTTCCTGCTGGGCTTCCTGTAGAGAGATGAGCGTGGACGCGGGCGGGAGGACGTCAGGATCGCCTAGTGTGACAGGTAAGGAGCGACCCCCGACCCCTACGATGTCGCTGGTGAGATCTGCCTGTGTGGCAGCTCACTAGCGACCACTTAGCGATGCACCAGCGATCCTCACCGCGTCATATCGCTGATCGGGATCGCTGGTACATCGCTAAGTGTGACAGTACCTTTACACAGTCCAGGTGCTTCAGCTTCTAGTTTACACTTATCTATTAAAGGTATAGAACTCCCCAAATGTCCAGTGTCCGATGGAGAGGGCTAGTGAAGATCTGGAGATAAATGGTGCCTGATCATCCTGCTTTTCTTATTGTGTCCATAGATGTATCTCTACATTCATCTTCATATATGCATTTTCTCATGCTACTTACAGGCTCTGGATCAGACCTGTCTCTTCTAAGTCTTAAAGGTATAGGTGAAGTCTGGGATTTGCGATTACTAATTTCTTGTGTTTCTTCACTAATAAAATATCTCCTAATAAATAATCATCACTAATGTGTGTGGTTTGCAGTCAGTATCCTGTGAGAAAAATTATACAGTGAAAATTGATAACAATAACATGAGACCTTAGCTATAAAACGCGTCTAGCATGATATGGCCATTCCCCTCACTATCTACTCTTTCTCTCTCTCTCCGCCCTGTGTCTCTCTCCGCCCTGTGTCTCTCTCCGCCCTGTGTCTCTCTCCGCCCTGTGTCTCTCTCCGCCCTGTGTCTCTCTCCGCCCTGTGTCTCTCTCTGCCCTGTGTCTCTCTCCGCCCTGTGTCTCTCTCCGCCCTGTGTCTCTCTCCGCCCTGTGTCTCTCTCCGCCCTGTGTCTCCCTCCGCCCTGTGTCTCTCTCCGCCCTGTGTCTCTCTCCGCCCTGTGTCTCTCTCCGCCCTGTGTCTCTCTCCGCCCTGTGTCTCCCTCCGCCCTGTGTCTCTCTCCGCCCTGTGTCTCTCTCCGCCCTGTGTCTCCCTCCGCCCTGTGTCTCTCTCCGCCCTGTGTCTCCCTCCGCCCTGTGTCTCCCTCCGCCCTGTGTCTCCCTCCGCCCTGTGTCTCTCTCCGCCCTGTGTCTCTCTCCGCCCTGTGTCTCCCTCCACCCTGTGTCTCCCTCCGCCCTGTGTCTCCCTCCGCCCTGTGTCTCCCTCCGCCCTGTGTCTCTCTCCGCCCTGTGTCTCTTTCCGCCCTGTGTCTCCCCCCCGTGTCTCTCTCCGCCCTGTGTCTCCCCCCCGTGTCTCTCGCTCTCTCTCCCCTTGTCTCTCTCCCCCCATGTCTCTCTGCCTCTATCTCCCCGTGTCTCCCTCTGCCCCTCTCCACCCTCCCCCCTTTCCTGGTGTCTCACTCTCTCTCTCTTTCTCATGTGCTGATATAATTTGGCACATGCTTATGGTTCTCTCTGTAAAGCTAAACATTACATGATGCCATTGCAGTCGATGGGCTCTTCATGGGATGCAGCAATATTTTGGGTTGTTAAAGCCGAAGTTGACCTTAGTTTTTACCTTAGCTATAGTTAGTTCCCGACTCTCCCATATACACATTTACTTGGTTTAAATGGAATCTGTCACCGGGTTTTTGCCATCTAATCTGAAAGCAGCGTAATGCAGGGACAGAGACCCTGATTCCTGTGATGTCACTTCTTGTGCAGCTGGCTGTAGATTTGCTAAAATCACAGTTTTATCAGTAGGAGATTATAATTAGAGAACTAGTAATCCTGCTACCATGTAGTCCAACCTTATCTCTACCACTGGCAGCTTTGAGTACACTGTGCATAGATAGAAAACTGCCAATCAGTGGTGTGGGTGGGGTTATACAGAGCTCAGCATTCAGAGAACTGCTGGACCTGCAGCAGGTATCACGCTGATTAGAGTTGAGCGAAACGGGTCGAAAAAATTCAAAAGTCACCGACTTTTGGCAAAGTCGGGTTTCATGAAACGAAACCCGACCCTAGGATGAGGTCGGCCACGAGGTCGGCGACTTACGCGCCAAAGTCGCGTTTCAAAAGTTTGTTTTGCGCTCTTTTTCAGCCAATCAGGATCCACGGACACTGTGGGCAACGTGATGACATAGGCACGGGTCACCACCATCTTTCAGAAGGGCATGCAAGTGATTGGCTTGCTTTGGTGGGCGTCACAGGGGGTATAAAAGGGCGTGCACGCCGACCGCCATCTTACTTCTGCCGATCTCAGTATAGGGAGAGGTTGCTGCTGATTCTGTAGGGAGAGCGTTAGGCAGGGAAGAAGACCAAAAAACTGCTTCTGCTGCTAGCGATTTGGCCTGCACAACACACCAGTCACTGTGTGTGCAGTGCAAGGGGAGGCTATATAGTGGTGTATCAGTGGTGTTGGTTGTTGGGCTGCCTTCTAAGGCTTCCTGACAGGCTGGCATTGCTGTTTACCCACTGCTCCGCAAACTGCTTTTTTAAAAGCAATCCAATCTCCCTTATCCTCTAGTCACTTTGGTCACAGCTGTGCCATCGAGCCTGTCACATAGCGCTCAGATATTCATTGGGCCTCAAACTGCTTTTTTAAAAGCAATCCCAATTTTTTTTTTTTGTCCTGCTGAGAAGAAAAAAAAACTGCTTCTGCTGCTGATAGCAATTTGGCCTGCACAACACACCAGTCACTGTGTGCAGTGCAAGGGGAGGCTATATAGTGGTGTATCAGTGGTGTTGGTTGTTGGGCTGCCTTTTAAGGCTTCCTGACAGGCTGGCATTGCTGTTTACCCACTGCTCCGCAAACTGCTTTTTTAAAAGCAATCCAATCTCCCTTATCCTCTAGTCACTTAGGTCACAGCTGTGCCATCGAGCTTGTCACATAGCGCTCAGATATTCATTGGGCCTCACACAATCCAAAAGTGTCCAGTGTCCAAAAGTGTGTGCAGAGATTCAAACTCTCACTTATCCTCTAGTCACTTAGGTCACAGCTGTGCCATCGAGCTTGTCACATAGCGCTCAGATATTCATTGGGCCTCACACAATCCAAAAGTGTCCAGTGTCCAAAAGTGTGTGCAGAGATTCAAACTCTCACTTATCCTCTAGTCACTTAGGTCACAGCTGTGCCATCGAGCTTGTCACATAGCGCTCAGATATTCATTGGGCCTCACACAATCCAAAAGTGTCCAGTGTCCAAAAGTGTGTGCAGAGATTCAAAATCTCACTTATCCTCTAGTCACTTAGGTCACAGCTGTGCCATCGAGCCTGTCACATAGCGCTCAGATATCAGTGGGCCTCACACAATCCAAAAGTGTCCAGTGTCCAAAAGTGTGTGCAGAGATTCAAAATCTCACTTATTCTCTAGTCACTTAGGTCACAGCTGTGCCATCGAGCCTGTCACATAGCGCTCAGATATCAGTGGGCCTCACACAATCCAAAAGTGTCCAGTGTCCAAAAGTGTGTGCAGAAATTCAAAATCTCCCCTGTCCTATAGACACCTTGTTTTACATACTATATACACTCACTGGCCACTTTATTAGGTACACCATGCTAGTAACGGGTTGGACCCCCTTTTGCCTTCAGAATTGCCTCAATTCTTCGTGGCAGAGATTCAACAAGGTGCTGGAAGCATTCCTCAGAGATTTTGGACCATATTGACATGATGGCATCACACAGTTGGCGCAGATTTGTCGGCTGCACATCCCTGATGCGAATCTCCCGTTCCACCACATCCCAAAGATGCTCTATTGGATTGAGATCTGGTGACTGAGGAGGCCATTTGAGTACAGTGAACTCATTGTCATGTTCAAGAAACCAATCTGAGATGATTCGAGCTTTATGACATGGCGCATTATCCTGCTGAAAGTAGCCATCAGATGTTGGGTACATTGTGGTCATAAAGGGATGGACATGGTCAGCAACAATACTCAGGTAGGCTGTGGCGTTGCAACGATGCTCAATTGGTACCAAGGGGCCCAAAGAGTGCCAAGAAAAAGTTCCCCACACCATGACACCACCACCACCAGCCTGAACCGTTGATACAAGGCAGGATGGATCCATGCTTTCATGTTGTTTACGCCAAATTCTGACCCTACCATCCGAATGTCGCAGCAGAAATCGAGACTCATCAGACCAGGCAACGTTTTTCCAATCTTCTACTGTCCAATTTCGATGAGCTTGTGCAAATTGTAGCCTCAGTTTCCTGTTCTTAGCTGAGAGGAGTGGTACCCAGTGTGGTCATCTGCTGCTGTAGCCCATCTGCCTCAAAGTTCGACGCACTGTGCGTTCAGAGATGCTCTTCTGCCTACCTTGGTTGTAACGGGTGGCAATTTGAGTCACTGTTGCCTTTCTATCAGCTCGAACCAGTCTGCCCATTCTCCTCTGACCTCTGGCATCAACAAGGCATTTCCGGCCACAGAACTGCCGCTCACTGGATTTTTTTTCTTTTTCGGACCATTCTCTGTAAACCCTAGAGATGGTTGTGCGTGAAAATCCCAGTAGATCAGCAGTTTCTGAAATACTCAGACCAGCCCTTCTGGCACCAACAATCATGCCACGTTCAAAGGCACTCAAATCACCTTTCTTCCCCATACTGATGCTCGGTTTGAACTGCAGGAGATTGTCTTGACCATGTCTACATGCCTAAATGCACTGAGTTGCCGCCATGTGATTGGCTGATTAGAAATTAAGTCTTAACACACAGTTGGACAGGTGTACCTAATAAAGTGGCCAGTGAGTGTAGTTTGTTGGATTTTGTCTACATTTCTACCAAAAATGAGGAAGGCTGGTGGAAGAGGCCGTGGAATTGGGTGGGGGTTGGCAGCTGGTAATGATGGTGTTGGTGGTGGATCTGATAGTAGTGGCAAGAGCAAAATAGGACCGAATGCAGGAGGTGTTGAGCCTGCGTCATCGTCTGGCTACATAAGGCCTCGAACGCTTAGTTTTCTAGGAGTTGGCAAACCGCTTTTAAAGCCAGAGCATCAGGAAAAAGTTTTGTCTTACATTGCTGACTCAGCCTCCAGCTCTATCGCCTCTTCTTCAGTTGTAAAAAGTAAAAGCACTGAGTCGTCATTGGAGGCTCATGTTCATGAACCACACCTTTCCTTGTGTCCTTCACCCCAACCAAGATTGAAGGATGACGCAGGCCATACTACTGATTACACCATGGAGCTGTTTTCACATACCATGCCTGGATTATCAAGTGAAATGGTGAATTACCCAGGCCAAGATGAATCTGACATGGAGTGCACTGATGCACAGCCGCTGATGGATGATTCTGCTGGTACATTCACTCAGAGCACTACATTGTCCTCGCAGTGTACAGAGCCAGATTCTGACCCTGATGAGACTCAGGTGCCCCTTCCCGCACACTATACCACCATACACGGTGACACAGAGGAAGGTGCACATGACATAGAAGAGGAGGTGATGGATGACCCAGTTGTTGACCCAGATTGGCATCCATTGGGGGAAGAGGGTGCTGCTTCCAATAGCTCAGATGAGGAGCATCCACAGCAGACATCGACATCGCAACAGCTGTTATCTGGCAGGCCCGGAGCACTCCAAAGACAGGTTCCAAACATCAAAAGAGTTGCTGGACAGCTTGTCCAGAGGGTCAAAAGATCACAGCGTGCTAGGCCGCAAAATGTCTGCCAAAGTAGGAAGAGTGCAGTGTGGCACTTTTTTGAACAAAATCCTCATGATCAACCCAAGGTTATCTGTAAGAAGTGCGCAAAGACCTTTAGCCGAGGGAAAAATCTGAAAAATTTGAATACCAGTTGCATGCTTAGACATTTAACCAGCATGCACTTGCAAGCGTGGACACAACACCAAACCTCAAGTGCCACATGTGCAACTGATCACAAAGAAGGTAGTCAACAACGCTACATTGTTTCCCCCACTGTAAGCCCACCGGTAAGCACAGCAGCAAATGTTGAGGTGTCGTTGCAAGGCCACAGCAGTCAGGGAATCCCACTGTTATATCAACGAAAGACTGAATCTAGGCCATCAGAAAGAACACCAACTCCATCACCATCATCAACCCTCTCTCAGTCCGCCCTGTCCACCGCTACTTCCACCATATGCAGCTCTCAAGTCCAGCTCACCCTCCCAGACACTATGAGTAGGTCAAATAAGTACTCAGTCTCTCATCCGCGTACACTGGGTTTGAACGCCCACATTGCCAAGCTAATCTCGTTTGAGATGATGCCCTTTCGGTTGGTGGAAAGCACAGCTTTCCGCGAACTCATGGCCTATGCAGTACCACGCTATGACCTACCCAGTCGCCACTTCTTCTCTCGCAAAGCCATCCCAGCCCTCCACCATCATGTGAAAGACCGCATTGTCCATGCACTCAAGCAGTCAGTGAGCGGAAAGGTGCACCTCACAACTGATGCATGGTCCAGTCGGCATGGCCAGGGCCGTTACGTGTCCATCACTGCGCACTGGGTTAATGTGGTGGATGCAGGGTCCACAGGGGACAGCGGTGGTGGGACAGTGCTGCCTAGCCTACGGTATAGGAAACAGTTGGCTGTAGGCGTTCGACCCTCCTCCTCCTCCACCTCCTCCAGAAGCGAAAGCTCGTCCACAGAGCGCAGTCGTACGAGCACTCCATCTGCAGCTGCCACTGTTGCACACGATGTGTCCCCCTATCGAGCAGCTAGTGGAAAGCGTCAGCAGGCTGTGTTGCAGATGATGTGTTTGGGCGACAGACACACCGCCGAGGTGCTGGCCGAGTACTTGAAGCAACAAACTGAGTCATGGCTGGGCAGTGTACATCTTGAGGCAGGCAAGGTAGTTAGTGATAACGGCCGTAATTTTGTGGCAGCCATAGCCCTTTCAAAACTCAGCCACATACCTTGCTTGGCTCACACCTTGAACCTGGTGGTGCAGTGCTTCCTCAAAAATTATCCGGAGTTAACAGCCCTGCTCCAGAAGGTGCGAAGACTGTGCGCGCACATCCGCCGGTCGCCTGTACACTCAGTTCGTATGCAGAAGCTGCAGCGATTGCTCCACCTTCCCAACCACCGCCTCATTATCGACATTGCAACAAGGTGGAACTCCACCCTGCACATGGTGGAGCGGCTGTGCGAGCAGAGGCAGGCCATAATGCATTTGTGGGAGGATACACGGCCAGGCACTTTGAGAGCAGACATGGAGTTGACAGGTGTGCAGTGGTCGAAGCTGAAAGACCTTTGTAAAGTCCTTCAGTGTTTTGAGGAATGCACACGGCTGGTAAGCGCAGACGACGCCATCCTAAGCATGAGCATCCCACTTATGCGTCTGCTCATGCAAACTTTGATGCACCTTAAGGAGCAGGCGTCTGCAGCCAATGTTGATGAGGAGGAAGAGGAGGAGGGAATCCTTGATGACATTCAGCCATTGTCTGCTCAGGGACCTCTCCTGGACGAGGTGGAGGAAGAAGAGGAGGAGGAGGAGAATGATGGGGATGATTACTTAGGGGAGGAGGATGCATCTCGTGGGGCAAGTGAAAATGTTGGCGTGGCAAGGTCTGGTACAGGGTTTGTGCGTGACTGGAGGGATGTGGATTTGCCAGAAAGTGCTCCTCCACCCAGCACTCGCAGTGCATCATTGACACCGGGAACATTGGCCCACATGTCAGATTATGCCTTGCAGATCCTAAAAAGGGACCCCCGCATTGCCAAAATGATGAACGATGACGACTACTGGTTGGCCAGCATCCTGGATCCACGCTATAAAGGCAAATTACAAAACATCATGCCACAGGAGAACCTTGACCTAATATTGGCTAATAAACAAGCAACTCTGGTAAATCGGTTGCTTGAGGCATTCCCAGCACACAGCAGCGGTGATGGTTCTCACACGAGCCGTACGGGCCGGGGGCAGCTTGGCAGAGGTGCTCGTGGTACACACAGCAGAAGTGGCGTTGGAGACATGGGTTTCATGACAATGTTGTGGACTGATTTTTCAAATACCGCTCACACAACTGGTAATACTGCATCGATGGAAAGTGACAGGAGACAGCAGTTGTCAACTATGGTAACAAACTACTTTTCCTCCCATATCGATGTTCTCCCACACAGGTCATTCCCCTTTGACTATTGGGCCGCTAAACTGGACACCTGGCCTGAATTGGCCCAATATGCCTTACAGGAGCTCGCTTGCCCAGCTGCAAGTGTGGTATCGGAAAGAGTCTTCAGTGCAGCTGGATCAATCCTGACAGAAAAAAGGACCCGTCTGTCAACCCAAAATGTAGATGATCTAACCTTCATTAAAATGAACCACGCATGGGTTTCCAAGGATTTTGTCCCACCTTCCCCTGATGACACATAGTGTGACAGAAAAATGGCTTGCTTTGGTCCACCTCTTCCTGGTACTTCACCTATTTCGCCTTTTGCATCAGCTGAATGTCCAACATCAACATATGCCACTTTCTAAAACTCCCTAACTGTGCTGCCTCCCCCCCCCCATGGCCGGGGTCACCACCTACCGCACGACACCGTGCGAGTGCCGTTGCCCTGGACAGGTGGGTAGGCCGACTCTTGGGCGCGGGCACTGGCACAGGGTCCCTCATAGTGCAATCAAGTGTCTCTGACAGTGGTGGTGCACACCCGCCGTCAGACACACCGCTGTACTATGAGGGGCCCAGTGCCAGTACCGACGCCCACGCGTGGGCCCCCCTTGCTTGGGCAGGGCCCCAGCATTTGCAATCTTTACCTCTCCCTGCTCCTCCGCTGTGTAATCTGGGCCGTCAAATCCATACTGTGCCTGACACCATCTGAGCCTGCCTCCTGAGACATATATTTTGAATGTGTACGCTATCCATACATGTTATCCAGGGATACGGTACCCTTTCTAACCTTTGTGCAATCACGTGCAATCCATACTGGGCCTAACACCGTCTGAGCCTGCCTCATGCTGTATAGACATATATTTTGAATGTGTATGCTATCCATACATGTTATCCAGGGATACGGTAACCTTTCTAACCTTTGTGCAATCACGTGCAATCCATACTGGGCCTAACACCGTCTGAGCCTGCCTCATGCTGTATAGACATATATTTTGAATGTGTACGCTATCCATACATGTTATCCAGGGATACGGTACCCTTTCTAACCTTTGTGCAATCACGTGCAATCCATACTGGGCCTAACACCGTCTGAGCCTGCCTCCTGAGACATATATTTTGACTGTGTACGCTATCCATACTTGTTATCCAGGGATACGGTACCCTTTCTAACCTTTGTGCAATCACGTGCGATCCATACTGGGCCTAACACCGTCTGAGCCTGCCTCCTGAGACATATATTTTGAATGTGTACGCTATCCATACATGTTATCCAGGGATACGGTACCCTTTCTAACCTTTGTGCAATCACGTGCGATCCATACTGGGCCTAACACCGTCTGAGCCTGCCTCCTGAGACATATATTTTGAATGTGTACGCTATCCATACATGTTATCCAGGGATACGGTACCCTTTCTAACCTTTGTGCAATCACGTGCAATCCATACTGGGCCTAACACCGTCTGAGCCTGCCTCATGCTGTATAGACATATATTTTGAATGTGTACGCTATCCATACATGTTATCCAGGGATACGGTACCCTTTCTAACCTTTGTGCAATCACGTGCAATCCATACTGGGCCTAACACCGTCTGAGCCTGCCTCATGCTGTATAGACATATATTTTGAATGTGTACGCTATCCATACATGTTATCCCGGGATACGGTACCCTTTCTAACCTTTGTGCAATCACGTGCAATCCATACTGGGCCTAACACCGTCTGAGCCTGCCTCCTGAGACATATATTTTGAATGTGTACGCTATCCATACATGTTATCCAGGGATACGGTACCCTTTCTAACCTTTGTACAATCACGTGCAATCCATACTGGGCCTAACACCGTCTGAGCCTGCCTCATGCTGTATAGACATATATTTTGAATGTGTACGCTATCCATACATGTTATCCGGGGATACGGTACCCTTTCTAACCTTTGTGCAATCACGTGCAATCCATACTGGGCCTAACACCGTCTGAGCCTGCCTCATGCTGTATAGACATATATTTTGAATGTGTACGCTATCCATACATGTTATCCGGGGATACGGTACCCTTTCTAACCTTTGTGCAATCACGTGCAATCCATACTGGGCCTAACACCGTCTGAGCCTGCCTCCTGAGACATATATTTTGAATGTGTACGCTATCCATACATGTTATCTGGGGATACGGTACCCTTTCTCACCTTTGTGCAATCACGTGTAATCCATACTGGGCGTGAGAACGGCTGGCGAGCTGTTAAGCAAGCTACAGCACCTGTCCAGACAAGTACAGGGATTCCCTAGCGAGGAGACTTATTTGATTGTTTTCAATGTTGGGACAGCAATTTTTGGGGAGCACTATACTCTGGAGAATGATAGATGGGGCCCACCATACACTGGAACATTCCAAAGGTGGACATCAGACACTGGAGCAGCATTTACAGGGCCCATTATACACTAGAGCATTAGAAATGGGGCCCATTATGTTTGGAGCATTATTTGGGCCCATAAGACAGTGGAGCTTCATCCATGGGGACCAACATATACTGTAGCATTATGTGGAGCTCATCATATACTGTTTCAAACATTATATGGGACCAATGATTCTGTATGGAGAAATAGATGGGCCTCGTCATGAGATGTAAAAAGTGAGGTATTTTTCATTGTACTATACCGCTATTTCTCTGCCGTATCGGAGCATGATGAGTTGTGGTATGTGTTAAAGGGGCGCTCTTTCGCCCAGGGCACATGAAAACCTGGAGCCAGCCCTCCCCCCCCCCCACAGTTTGTAGCCAAATAACCCCCATTTTTCAGTGCGTAACTTGTATTATGAAGTTAATTAAGGTTGACAAGCTTGAGAAAGAAGAATTGATGCTTTTGGCATTCAAATGGGCACTGTAGGTGTGTTTCCTGTCCTCCTCTCACTGCCGACTTTTATTCCCCATTGACTTACATTGGGTTTCGTGTTTCGGGACGACCCCGACTTTTCCCCATAATCGGACGATCTTGCTCGACCCGACTTTTGGAAAAGTCGGGTTTCACGAAACGAAACGCGACCCTAAAAAACCAAAAGTCGCTCAACTCTAACGCTGATGTATCAGAATGGCGCAATCAGCCCAATAAGTGACATTTCATTGGAATCGGGGTGACAGATTCTCTTTATCCAATCGTACATGTTTATTTCAGTATTGTTTGGGAAAATAAGCCTGGACCAGAGCTAAGGATCAGGCATGTAAAAATCCAACATGCCTGACCCCTGACCTCTGCTCTCCGAAGAGATCTAGCTGTTTTGCCTGTGTGTAGGGGCCTTTAGTTTCAATAATAGTACAAGCAATTTGGGACAATTTTTAGCTGCCAAGACTTTCTTGCATGTAAATCTCCATTACCCATAAGCTTTCCAAAATAACCTTGCTTTCTGTTTTTGCATTTTGTTAACCCTGTGTACTATGCCTGATTTATAATGAGAGCTTGTAGTGACGCACAGGCTGTAGGTGTAATGGTGTGCCAGTAGGTACACAGCGTAGGGGAAACTTCTGAATAGCTTGTCATTGTATTTCTTGCTCATTAGTATTGGGTAGATCACCTTTCTCACATATTTCAACTATAACTAATTTATTCTGTGGCTTCTGCGTTGCTTATGTGTCCTATGAAGAACGGTTTGTTATTGTTCGTCAATGGTGACTATTTTCTCCCTTTTTTCCGTGCAGGCTGAGACGGCAGCCAATCGTATCTATAATGTGCTAGCTGTCAATCAGGAGAATGAACAGCTGATGGAGGACTATGAAAGACTAGCAAGCGACGTGAGTGCTGAGGGCAAAATGGGAAAATGCGCAAATCTTATGTGCGTGTTCACATTTTCTCAAGTGCTATGTAAAATGAAGACCTGGAGCAATGACTTCTGAAACTGGTAGGGGCGGAGAGCTCCCAAAATTGTAACTATACAGTGACCAACCACATAAAAAAGTTAAAAAAAACCTTGCCGGACAATTGTCCATTTTGCCGAGAGATCATAATATCGTGCATGTATATCTCAGTGGAGAAAGAATCAGTCAAACCTTACAGAAAAAGTTGAGACCTGTTGAAATCCAATGTGCTTGATCCTTCTTTCCATGACATTTTCTCCGTCAAAAATGTGGAGAGGTCATCTTAGCCCAATGAATTCGGGTGGGCCCGAGGTTTGTCTGAGCTTTGGCTCATGTGTATGGTCACCTTTATACCAACAAGGATAAGAAAAACCCTCCATAGAGAGAGTTTCTGAGATCAGTAACCGGGGAACAGATGGCATATTTCATTGTATCAGAAGGATGCACGTCTCAGATGCTCCTTTTGAACTTGCCCGTATCTGGAAAGTTAATCTCCTTTTACACTGCATGATTATCATGAACGAGTGTCACTCATTCAACAGGCGACATGATCTTGAAAAAGATAATCGTTCTCGGCAGCACATTCTCCTGTGTAAACAGGACCTGTGCTGCCGAGAACAATATCGGGCTGTCTGCCCTGAAGGATCTATTGCTGATCTGAAGCCCGGTTGCACAGCCTAATATATGACTGCCTACGGTAAGTCTCCGCTCTTTTGAGAATGATAGTATACATTATTATTATTTTTTTTAGTTGTTTTTTTTTTCTGGGAAAGTTAAATGCAGAAATATAATTGTGTAATACAGTACAAAACATGGGTGGTACAGTGTCCTAAGTAAAAGGGAAAAATCTTAATACAGCAGAAGCTATTTGTGGCAACGAGATCATTATCTGTGTTCATAAATTTGGGAAACAAGCGAATGTATTTCTTGTGCCATCTACACGTTAACCATGTAAGATGCCTGATCACCGTCTTCTTCTGGCAGCTCTTAGAATGGATCCGAAAGACTATTCCTTGGCTGGAGGACCGCGCACCTGAAAAGGCCATGCAACAGAAGCTGGAGGACTTCAGAGATTATAGACGTCTTCACAAGCCTCCTAAGGTTCAAGAAAAGTGCCAGCTAGAGATCAACTTTAACACTCTTCAGACCAAGCTAAGACTTAGCAACAGGCCAGCGTTCATGCCGTCCGAGGGGAAGATGGTCTCGGTGAGTGTGACACCGTTAAAAGCCTATCTCCGTTATGCAGATATGTATAATGTCCTCCAAGCACAATTGTGAATAATGATTTACTAAAAAAAAGGAGGTTGGTTGACTACGTAGATAGGATATAAAGCCACAGACGCCCAATAATGTATCCGGTTAAATGTGCCACACGATTTACACACATCCTTCTACATAAAAACAATGGCATACCTATAAGATAAATGTTTGTCACTATTTGTAAAAAATCAAAATTTAATCAATGCAATTTGGAAAATGGAAAATCTGTCTCTGGCTCATATTAAATCTCAGCAATGTGAACACCGAAAATATTTATAAGAAATTTACAATGCCTTTTACATACCCCTGCCCTTTAATAATGACCATCTGCAAAGAAAAAATTCCAACCTCTCCAAAAACCTTTGGAACAACGCGAGAATGAAGTTATTTGTATCCTATTCTAGCCAGACATTCCTTCCTGAAATACAGTGAATGCGTCCCGATGGTCACCGTGCTACTTTTTATCTCATGGTGTGATTGCAGATCTTCTCAGTTTAGTAAAAAAAAAATTTTCCCCCCTTAGATACAAGATTGATAGTTTCTCAATTCCTTCCCAGGATATAAACAATGCATGGGGTGGTTTGGAGCAAGCGGAGAAGGGCTACGAGGAGTGGATGCTGAATGAGATCCGGAGGTTGGAAAGATTAGACCACTTGGCTGAAAAGTTTCGTCAGAAAGCTTCTATTCATGAATCGTGGACTGACGGTAATATGATCGCGCTGATACCATCTGTCTATCCCCAGAGATGATTTGTCACTGCTTGTTCTCAGGCTTGTTCAGTTTTTTCCACATACTGGATTAGTTTACTGTTCCGGGTCTGGAAGAGGATGAAGCAACAATACTATAGAGATGTAGAGCAATAGCTGACCTGTCCGAAGGGCGCAACTATAAAATTCAGCGCTAAGAGTCCTCAAATGTGCATTCTGGTATAGGAAGATCAAAGGTAACAGAGGATGTCCCTGTATTTGTGCCTCCATAGCTAATGCAGTAAGACTTTTCATCTGCTGTAAATGATAAGAATATCTGGTGCACAATAATACAGGCTCAAACACCTAGGTGGCTTCTAAGATTCTCTATAAGGCTATGTTCACACGTTTTGTTTTTGCTGTGTTTTTTTGTTCCTGCAGGCAAAGCTTGCTCTCTTGGCCATAAAAAAGCAGGTTTTGATGCGGTTTTTTTCTGCATTTTTCATGCTGATACAGTTTAGTGCTTGTTGTTCCTGAGTTTTCTGAAAATTATCAAAAATTGATCCAAAAAGGGTATCCAACTGTTAAATCATACAGTTAGGTCCATATATATTTGGACAGAGACAACATTTTTCTAATTTTGGTTCTAGACATTACCACAATGAATTTTAAACAAAACAATTCAGATGCAATTGAAGTTCAGACTTTCAGCTTTCATTTGAGGGTATCCACATTAAAATTGGATGAAGGGTTTAGGAGTTTCAGCTCCTTAACATGTGCCACCCTGTTTTTAAAGGGACCAAAAGTAATTGGACAGATTAAATAATTGTAAATAAAATGTTCATTTCTAGTACTTGGTTGAAAACCCTTTGTTGGCAATGACTGCCTGAAGTCTTGAACTCATGGACATCACCAGACGCTGTGTTTCCTCCTTTTTGATGCTCTGCCAAGCCTTCACTGTGGTGGTTTTCAGTTGCTGTTTGTTTGTGGGCCTTTCTGTCTGAAGTTTAGTCTTTAACAAGTGAAATGCATGCTCAGTTGGGTTGAGATCAGGTGACTGACTTGGCCATTCAAGAATATTCCACTTCTTTGCTTTAATAAACTCCTGGGTTGCTTTGGCTTTATGTTTTGGGTCATTGGTCGTCGTTTCATACTACAGATGGACAATCAGTTTGGCTGCATTTGGCTGGATCTGAGCACACAGTATGGCTCTGAATACCTCAGAATTCATTCGGCTGCTTCTGTCCTGTGTCACATCATCAATAAACACTAGTGACCCAGTGCCACTGGCAGCCATGCATGCCCAAGCCATCACACTGCTTCCGTCGTGTTTTACAGATGATGTGGTATGCTTTGGATCATGAGCTGTACCACGCCTTCGCCATACTTTTCTCTTTCCATCATTGTGGAGGTTGATCTTGGTTTCATCTGTCCAAAGAATGTTCTTCCAGAACTGTGCTGGCTTTTTTAGATGTTTTTTAGCAAAGACCAGTCTAGCCTTTTGATTCTTGATGCTTATGAGTGGCTTGCACCGTGCAGTGAACCCTCTGTATTTACTTTCCTGCAGTCTTCTCTTTATGGTAGATTTGGATATTGATACGCCTACCTCCTGGAGAGTGTTGTTCACTTGGTTGGCTGTTCTGAAGGGGTTTCTCTTCACTATGGAGATTATTCTGCGATCATCCACACAGTTGTCTTCCGTGGGCGCCCAGGTCTTTTTGCATTGATGAGTTCACCAGTGCTTGCTTTCTTTCTCAGGATGTACCAAACTGTAGATTTTGCCACTCCTAATGTAGCAATTTCTCAGATGGGTTTTTTCTGTTTTTGCAGCTTAAGGATGGCTTGTTTTACCTGCATGGAGAGCTCCTTTGACCGCATGTTTCCTTCACAGCAAAACCTTCCAAATGCAAGCACCACACCTCAAATCAACTCCAGGCCTTTTATCTGCTTATTTAAGAATGACATAACGAAGGGATTGCCCACATCTGTCCATGAAATAGCCTTGGAGTCAATTGTCCAATTACTTTTGGTCCTTTTAAAAACAGGGTGGCACATGTTAAGGAGCTGAAACTCCTAAACCCTTCATCCAATTTTAATGTGGATACCCTCAAATGAAAGCTTAAAGTCTGAACTTCAACTGCATCTGAATTGTTTTGTTTAAAATTCATTGTGGTAATGTCTAGAACCAAAATTAGAAAAATGTTGTCTCTGTCCAAATATATATGGACTGAACTGTATATATCCCTAAAAAATATCTTTATTGATTAAAAAACCATATGCAATGGTTCACACCAAAAAAAAAAAAAATGCACAAACAAAAACAACCGTATTCCAAAATTACCAATTAAAAATGGGTAAGCTAGAAGTCCCTCTGTCGCCTTCCTGGCTGCGGAGGTTGGCACCCTAGGGGGGAACGTTGTGGCTCCCCTGCTCCACGATGACTGACCCTGGGAGCCCTGTACCACCCTACAGCCACTAGGGGAACCCTCCTACCAGATGTCCTAAAGGAACCCCTATCAATAGACATAGACGATCCTATCTCTGAGGACCCTAGACCCCAATTAAAAACAAAAAAAGAACACAATAGGCAATTGGTGACGATTGAAATAATTTCACAACGTGGTCAAAGGATAACAATACTCCAGGGGTTTGGGCCCTTGGTTTGCCAAAATAGACTGTAGTCTCTTAACATGCAGACTAAATTTCAAAAGTTGCTGCAGAAATTAGTACTGCTTATATTGCCAACTAATAGTTTGCAAAGATGAAAAAATGGTGCTCAGAAAACTATTAGAGACAACTCAGATGTGGTCACTGTAGGAAAAACCTAATGTTGGTTAAATCAGCGTTTTCTAAGCATGCAGTGTACGTTCACATTTTTTCCAATAGCAACAAAAAGACCAACAATGCCACATTTCAAATGTGACAAAAAATGCTGCATGATATTGCCCAAAAGAAGTTATAACCCCATCATTAACCACGTATATAAAATGGAAGTGGTTTCTAAGCATCCAGACAGAGTTAAAAAAAAAAACTGCTGCAATAGATACTGCTTTTTAATGCCAATTGTTAATGACACAGATGAGTACCAATGCTAAACCAACTTGAAACTACAATCAGGTCAATGAAGGACCCGAGATGCAACACATTCATGGCAGGAGGAAAAAAAAATGGTTTGCATACATAATGATATAATTAGCAGGTTTACTGCAGACTATGATCCAATCTATACTCTAATGTAGTGGCACAGATACCAACATATCCTGACACGGTGTGTAACCCCACAACTGATAATCAGGAAAGAGAAACAGACACATATAACAGATATGATGAGGAATGCTGCATATTGCTGCCCCAAGAATGATGGCACTCATCTGGTTAACTGCCACCAGCCATAGAGAATTATACGCCTCGACGCGTTTCACCCATTAGGGCTCATCAGGAGGCCTGATGTAACAAAGACTTGTGTCCTGATTCTGGGGTAATGTGACCAACATGATGTCAGATCTACCTCGTTTTAAATATGGCTCCATAAAAAAAAGTCAGGAAAAAAGCAAACAAGGTAATGTGTGCATGAGATTTCTGAAATCTTATAGCTTTTGCTGATACTGTAAAACGTAGCTTTTAGTTTGCATTTAAAAAAAAGAAAACACAGCAAAAATGCAACATGTGAACTTTGCCTAAGGCTGATTTCACACTTCCATTATATATGGACTGTTGTTGCATCGGAAGACCTGGTTCAACCTTGGAGTCTTTTGATCGCAGCTGTTTGCTTCATAGGCATATATGACGCAGTTGGTTCAGATTGGGCCAAGTCTTCCACAGTGAGAACAGTCAGTATTTCATAGATGTATGAATTCTGCCTATGGTGTCACATAACGTTCTTTCTTAAAGGGAATCTGTCACCCTTTTTTTGGACTATGAGCTGCTGGCATTGACATCAGGGGCTTATCTACAGCATTCTGTAATGGTGTAGATAAGCCCCCAATGTAACCTGAAAGATAAGAAAAAAGTTAGATTATACTCACCGGAGGGGGCGGTCCGGTGCGATGGGTGTCGTGGTCGGGTCCGGCGCCTCCCATCTTCATACGATGCCGTCCTCTTTCCTTCCTGTCGTGTCTCTGGCACAGGTACACTGCTCTGCCCTATTGAGGGCAGAGCAGAATACTGCAGTGCGCAGGCGCCAGACCTCTCCCGACGGCGACGCCTGCGCACTGCAGAATGCTGTAGATAAGCCCCTGATGTCAATGCCGGCAGCTCATAGTCCAAAAAAAGGGTGACAGATTCCCTTTAAGTTTAGTGGCCCCATCGGGGCTTGTGTCCGAACTCCCCCTGCAAAATTGGTCACTTTTTTGTCCAGTTTGTAAAAAAACAAAAAACTTAATGCGATTATTTTGACAGTAATTATCATCATTTTCGAGGTTACAGTGAGTGTAGATGATGTCTTCTCATCAGAATTATGGGCGATACGTACGTATCAGCTATAATCAGTGATTTATTATGGTTTTCTAATGTGTCCATAAAAAATTATTTTTTTTATTTTTTTTTTTACGAGTTGGCAACCCTGCTCACCCGCCTAAAGTTATTTTTATATATGTCTGGATTTTTGCTCAGATTTTGCAACGTTTTCGCTAAAGAGTCATAAAAAAGGGCTAAAGGCAAAAATAAAGAGGCTTTTTTTTACATTGTGCACAAAATGCATGAAGTATGCGCGGCATTTCGAAAAGTTTGATACCAAAACAACAATGAATACTACAAGACAAAAAAAGAAAGGGGACTTTAAAAAAAAAGAAGCTGAAATTAAGAGCCTTGCCATTTTTGCTCCTCATCTAGTATAAGGTGGAGCTCTGCATTTCCTGCGGAGGTTGGACGGGGTTCCTCGGAAGACAGCAAAAGTTTTAAAATAGGGACGCAATTGTTTTAGGACAGGGACACAATTGGCAACCTGCGCTACTTCAGCTGTTCTGAAATGACAAATCCCTTCACACCCTGACAGCCACCGTTCTTTTAGGGCATGCTGGGAGTTGTAGTTTCGCAACAAGTGACCCATGTTTTTGGAGCAGAATAGTAACTCAGGCCCCCGTGACTGTTATGCCGTGATTCCATGTTTTGGCGCTAGCATTGTCCTCTGCTTTCTCAATAGGAAAGGAAACCATGCTGCAGAAGAGAGACTATGAAACTGCAAGTCTGTCAGAAATCAAGGCTTTGCTGAAGAAACATGAGGCCTTCGAAAGTGATCTGGCTGCTCATCAGGACCGAGTGGAGCAGATAGCAGCCATTGCCCAGGAACTCAAGTATGTCTGCCACATCCTGTATTGTTTTTCAGCTCTTTTTTTGCACGCTAGGAAGCATAAGCGGGGTAAACACATCCCTCATCCGGTTTCACCCATGCACTATTGTGACTAATTGCTTGGAATCCAAGAAAGGCGACACTGCTCCTCATGGAGACACAGACTGGAGCTTGGGTGAACGTTATAGTGAAGCCCCCCATACACTGTAGATTTGTCGTTCAGTCGATTGTTCAGCTGTCTCGTCCATACACAGGAGAATTCGCTCTGCCATTCGCTCTGGTGTTCTTACAGAGCAGATGACACATCTCTGGCGGGGACTTATCTCTAGAGAACTAAAGGATCAGCAGTCTGTATTTGGACATGCTGGATGCTTAGCTTTGTTGGGGGAGAATCCGGAGGCCCCCATACACATTAGACTGTAAACTCAAACTTTCCATATCTGCGGGTTCGTCCGACATTAATCTAATGTGTATGAGGTCCTTAGTCTGTTCAGAGTTATTTTCCCCCTTGGCATAAACAGATATGATCCAGATTGTGCTGCAAATACTCATCAGATAATCGATTTAGAGAGCCCCCTTGTGAATATACCCTATGGGTAAAGTGAGGGTTAGTGGCTATTGGTAGTTCACAGTAACATATTATCGATGGAACTAACAATATATTTCCACGTTTGTTTCCATAGAAGTGGACACCCGTGTATATGGACTGTAATCTATCGTATTTTTTGGACTATAGGACGAATTGTACCGTGAGACACACCCTAAGTTTATAACACAAAACCGTTTAGCACAGCTATAAAGTGGTGGTGCAACAAGTAGGATCCTAGTCCGTAATCATATGAATATAGAAACTTGGCACACACAGTATGTATGATTTCCAGTGAAAAAATGATTTTTAATATACAGTACATCCAGTATAGACGTTTCGGTCACATTGACCTTCATCACAGTACTATGTATTGTACTGCTGTCATTTGCATAATGCTCAAAAGAGGGAGAGCCAAAAGGTAAGTGGTCCCCCCGGGAGTAGGGACAAAAGGCAAAGCTTTGCAGAGTCAGTCCGGTCAGTATGCAGCATGTAGGGCAATGACACGGCATCCACCGCGGGTCAGAGGAGCCCAAAATAAGGAAGACAAGGTCGCAGTATATCTGAATTACTGAAATACAGCGTATGGAAACTTGAGCTTGTTATATAGGGATATCTTAAGAGTCCATCCGTCTGGGCAATAGAAGAGAGTAATGCAGGCGCATCCCATGCCTTTGCAGTGTGTACATATAGACACACACAGCGCTGCTACATATGTACAAATAGACATACCCAGCTCACTACATATGTACACTACATGCATATATAATCGCACACAGCACTCCTACTTGCACATACAATCACACACAGCTCTGCTACATGCATATATAGACACACACAGCTCCTCTACATATGCACGTATAGACAAGCACAACTCTGCTACATATGCACATATAGACATACCCAGCTCTGCTACATAGACACATAGACATACCCAGCTCTGCTATATATGTACACTACATGCACATATAATCACTCACAGCTCTGCTACAAATGCACATATAGACACACACAGCTCTGCTACATATGCACATATAGACACGCACAGCTCTGATACATATGTACAGTGCCTTACGAAAGTATTCGGCTCCCTGGAACTTTTCAACCTTTTGCCACATATCATGCTTCAAACATAAAGATACCAAATGTAAATTTTTTGTGAAGAATCAACAAGTTGAACACAATTGTGAAGTTGAACAAAATTTATTGGTTATTTTAAATTTTTGTGGAAATACAAAAACTGAAAAGTGGGGCGTGCAATATTATTCAGCCCCTTTACTTTCAGTGCAGCAAACTCACTCCAGAAGTTCATTGTGGATCGCTGAATGATCCGATGTTGTCCTAAATGACTAATGATGATAAATATAATCCACCTGTGTGTATTCAAGTCTCCGTATAAATGCACCTGCTCTGTGACAGTCTCGGGGTTCTGTTTGAAGCACAGAGAGCATCATGAAGACCAAGGAACACAACAGGCATGTCTGTGATACTGTTGTGGAGACGTTTAAAGTCGGATTTGGATACAAAATGATTTCCAAAATTTTAAACATCCCAAGGAGCACTGTGCAAGCGATCATATTGAAATGGAAGGAGTATCATACCACTGCAAATCTACCAAGACCTGGCCGTCCCTCTAAACTTTCATCTCAAACAAGGAGAAGACTGATCAGAGATGCAGCCAAGAGGCCCATGATCACTCTGGATGAACTGCAGAGATCTACAGCTGAGGTGGGACAGTGTGTCCATAGGACAACAATCAGTCGTACACTGCACAAATCTGGCCTTTATGGAAGAGTGGCAAGAAGAAAGCCATTTCTCAAAGATAGCCATAAAAAGTGTTGTTCAGTTTCAACAATTTTATTGAAATGAAAACATCACTTAACATGAAATACAATCACATTAGAGTACAAGGAGCCCCTCGCAGGGGGAAATGCATAGAAAGAAAAAGGCTCTTAGTCATACGGTATCCTTGACTACAGAATCTTTGTTTAGAATATGAGTAGAAAGACAGTTATAACACAACTAAGTTAAACTTAAAGGGATGGGAAGGGAATGTGGGGAATTTAAAGTGAGTGTCGATAATACGAGATATACCAACGTGGGACACCAGTGTACCTGCTTTAGAGTGATTGTAAGGAGCCACTGCCATGCCAGTATATTATATAGATAAAGATATCATTTTGGAAAGGTCATCATCTCTATGTGCCTGAATCCAAGGATCCCAGATACCTCGAAAGTTTTCGAAGGAATCAGATCTGATGGCTTCTATTTTCTCATATAACATTATCAGATTGACCCTTCTCCTCACCTGCGTAATTGAGTGTACTAGTTTTCCATCTGCTGGCAAGGCAATGTGATTTCTTGTTGCTATGGCAATAAAGTCAATGAGACGGCAAGTCCTATTGTTAGCATTGATTGGTCTGTCCCCCAGAAGAAGAACAGACTGTGACAGAGGTAGTTTGCTACCCAATATAGTATCAATTAGTTTTACTACATCTTTCCACAGTGACTTTACTATCGGACATGTCCACCAAATATGGAGGGTATCTCCATCGTCAGTGCACCCTCTAAAACAGCTACCAGGAACCGAATGATAAATATTGTGCAGGAAGCTGGGTACATAGTGTATTCTAAAAAACAATTTAAGAGAAGTCTCAGTAAGTGAAACTTGATTACTGCCCCTCATTATATTTTCATAACATCTGAACTACCTTTGAGGTGTGAGGGAGATTCGTAGGTCTGCCTCCCACTGCTCCATAGTCTTCAATTTCAGGCAATGTCTGGGTTTGTTAAATATAGAGTAAAGATGGAATATAAGGCCATTGCCAAGTGGGTCATATAGACATTTTATTTCATATGTTGTACGTTTGAGGAGCCAACCGTTAGGTTTTGCAGGAAATTAAAAATTTGTTCAAGTCGGAAAGTCTCAGACCTCGGGACTTGATATTTTGCGATGAACTCTTGTTTTGACATTAGTTTGAAGTGCGTAGTTAAATTTTGTAGCCTAGTTAGCTTATTCTGCTGCCACCATACGTGGTTTCGGGATGTCACTCCTGGTGGGAACATGGGATTATTAAAGAGGTTCAGGAGAGGAGAGGGATGAGATTGCAATGCAAATTGGAACCTATTCGCTCTCCAGATTCGCAGGGAGTGAAAGGTATATGGCGAATGTAAAGCCAAATCTTTCGGTAAAGGCCCCGTGGCCCAAATTAGGCTCTCTAAAAAGTAAGGTGCTATTTGAGAATTTTCTGTTTGCGGCCAGATAGGTGTGTGTTGTTGCGCATTTACCCCTGCCAGCTGGGCGATCTGAGCCGCCCTATAATAAAGAGTAAAGTATGGTAGCGAGACTCCTCCCTGTCTTTTGTGTCTAAACAGAATTTGCTGGGAAATACGGGGCTTTTTATTGTTCCAGACAAAACGTAGTATATGTGAGTGTATCATTTTGAATGTCATTAGGGGTATTGAAATAGGCAAGGGTCGGAACAGATATAGAAATTGAGGCAAGGTAACCATTTTAACCGAGTGCACCCTTCCCAAAAAGGAAAGAGATGGGGATGCCCATTTTGACAAAGATTGCGTTAGTTTTTGGAGGAGGGGAGCGTAGGGAATTTGTCTAAAGCGGCAGCGCGGAATATAGCTACGAACTCCCTTTGGATTTATCATTTCTTCTGGTCACTGAAGACCTGTGGATCTGCAGCAGCCGCTACCTACACGCTCTTATCTCATCCTAACCAGGTGAGCATATTTCAAGATATACTGTGCTTTGTAACGTGGATAAGACCCTATTGCGCTTTTTGTCTCCTCCCCTTTTTTTGCAATACCCTTCCCAAAAAGGAAAGAGATGGGGATGACCATTTTGACAAAGATTGCGTTAGTTTTTGGAGGAGGGGAGCGTAATTATATTTAAATAGAGTGGACTTAGATAAAGTAGGGTTAATTCCTAGATATGTAATGTAATGCTTTGCATGTCGGAAGTGAAAGTTCTCTATTATTGAAGCTTGTTCGGCAGGAGGAGTGTTCAGAGACATAATCTCTGATTTATCGATATTGACCTTTAAGCCTGAGATTTCCTCAAAAGAATTAAGTATATTTAAGAGATTCGGCAGGAATATATGGGGATTTGTCATGGTCAGAAGTAGGTCGTCAGCAAACAGACTGACCTTTTATTCATGTCTACCTATAGTTTGGCCTGTGATATCGGGGTGTAAACGGATCTTCTGCGCTAATGGTTCCATCACTAGAGCGAATAGGGCTGGAGATAGGGGGCACCCTTGCCTGGTTCCTCTGCCGATAATTCTTGGTTCTGGAGTGGTTGAGGGTAATTTTAAATAGGCAACCGGAGTATTGTATAGAAGTTTAAGTGAGTCGATTAGTTGTTGTGAAACACCCATTTTGTGCAAGATATTAAACATATATGACCAAGTAACGGTGTCAAAATCTTTCTCTATATCTAAAGCTAGCACGGTTAAGGGGGTTTTACGCTTGTTGGCGTTATGTATAAGGTTTAGGTTTTTACGAATATTATCCGCGGCTTGTCTGGTTGGGATGAATCCAACCTGATCTTTGTGAATAAGTCTAGGTAGGCATTTATTAATTCTATTGGCTATTATGGAGGAGAAAATCTTAAGATCCATGTTCAAAAGGGATATTGGCCTATAATTTTTTGTGAGCAATGGGTCCCTCCCTTGCTTTGGGATGACAGTGATATGCGCCGTATAGAATTCCGGCGGCATTGTTTGGCCTGTTAGCATATTATTGCAGTATTTTTGTATATGTTTTAATAAAATATTTGAAAATTTTTTATAATATAATGCGGTCAATCCATCGGGGCCCGGAGCCTTCCCAGTTTTAAGATGGTTTATAGTAGATGTGATTTCCTCTTCAGTGATAAGGGAATGTAATGTATCAGCGTAAGTCGGAGTTAGGGAAGGTAGTGGTACATTAGCTAGAAAATTATCCAATTTGGGCAATGAAAAATCCGTGCTATCAGTGTATAGTTTTTGGTTATAAGTTTGGAATATTTTGTAAATTTTGTTCGGGTTAAAAGTAGTTTGGGATTGTTCATCTTTTATAGAGAAAATAGAGTTTAATCGCTCTGTTTCAATTTTCGAGCAAGCATTCGGTCCATTTTATTAGAGAACCGAATAATGTCGCTTGCGTCCACCTGATTGCTCGTTCCGTACGAGTCGTTAGCAAAGTGTTTAGCTGAAGTTTTAAGTCATAGATTCGCTTAGTTAAGTATAGAGAGGGGTGTGCCTGATTGGCGGTCTCTAATTTGTAATGTTCATTCTCGAGAGTCAATTGCTCCTTAAGACGATTCCTCTTTTTTTGGGATGCTATCCTAATGAGTACACCAGTGATATATTTTTTATGAGCCATCCAAACATTACCCATAGAGGTGTCAGGGGTGATATTAGAAAGGAAGAAGGCATTGAGCTCATGTTCGACCATTATTCGCGTTTGAGGATCAGAAAGCAAAGATTCATTCAGTCTCCCCGTATACAGGCGTGCAGTTTCCACGCTTAATTTAAATACAGAGAGTACACTATCATGGTCGGAACAAGAGGAGGGGCTATGTCTGGAATACATCAATGATGGTATGTTTTCTGAATTAGTTAGAATCCAGTCAATCCTGGAGTATGAATGGAAAGCTCTAGAAAAATAGGTATAACTTCTGGACTGTCCATGAGACTTTCTCCATGTATCAACCAGATGATGAGCTTGCAAGATAGTTTTTTCCTTCCTTGACATGTCAGGTCTCCCCTTATTAGAGCTATCAAGGGTTGGGTTCATAAGTTAAAATCACCCCCCCATATGATAGTGTCATAGGATATGGACCTTAAAGATCTTGCAATAGATTTGTTTTCATTTGAAATGTCAGGGGTGCATAACAATTCACAAGACAGATTTGCCTCTCCTGGACCGTGCCCCAAAGGATTATATATCTACCCTCTGTGTCCATGACCAAACCCTCCTGTATGAATGGGAAGGAATTATGTAGCAATATAGCGACACCTCTTGTTTTTTTATCATGGGTAGCAAGAAAAAATCTCGAGTAAAGCTTATGAAAAAATTTGGGAGATGAGTTATTATAGAAATGAGTTTCCGGTAGGAAAAGCACATCAGGGGAATGTTTCTGGTAATCAATAAAGGCGCGTTTTCTTCTTATCGGGGAGTTGAACCCCCTAACATTGTGTGATAGTACCTTATACATTAGGTATGCATAGAGAGACTCTAATGAAATTTCTAAATAAAATACAACCTTGAACAAGCATTTTCACCTTAATCATGAATCCAAAAATATTTTGACATCTCATCAACACTCTTTTAGGGAAGGAAGGGTAACAAAAAATACAACAAGAGAAATGGTCACAACTAGAGTTGAGCAAAACGGATCGAAAAATTTAAAAAGTCGCCGACTTTTGGCAAAGTCGGGTTTCACGAAACGAAACGCAACCCTAAAAAAACAAAAGTCGCTCAACTCTAGTCACAACCAATGACCAGTTTGTGGGCTATAGTGCGCCGGCTCACTATCAGTGGAACCATAGACAGGTACAGCCCAAAATGGAGTGGCATATTTACTCCAGGGGCACAACACTCCACTAATGGGAAAAGGAATCAATATTATTCAGGAATTGTTATAAAAAGCATCAAATAGCAATACCATCAGAACAATATCTCAGCATTTTGGCCGCTCTTTGAGAATATTCCAGCACATTCGTCAATAGTGGACTCAAGAATTAGACTATTTGTTGTGCTGTGATTTACTGAGTCTAGCATGGCGAACTTCTGTCCACTCTCTGCGCGGTCTCTGTCTCTGTGGTAAGGCTCCCGAATCAGAAATCGGGATGCCTGCTTTCTCCAGCGCTTTTCTCCCTTCCTCGTAATTTCTTGGAGAATAGGTGGAGTTGCCGTAGGAGAAAATTAAAGCATGTGGGAATCCCCACCTGTATTTAATCTTTGCTGTTATTAAATCTAGAGTTATATCTTTCATCTCTTTTCTCCTTATTGGAGTTGCCGGGCAAATATCAGGAAACAGAGATACGGTATCTGGGACACCTGGTAATCTGTTCAGTTTTCGAGCAGTGGATAGAATCAGGTCTCTGGATTCTTCCTGGTGCATTTTAAGGACAACATCCCTAGGTGAGGCATCAGATTTGGGACCTCCCAAGGCCCTGTGGATCCTGGTAATTTTTAAAGAATTAGGGTCTGCTTGGGGCAGGAGGGTGCAAAAGAGATTTGAGGCAACCTCCATTAGATTGGAGCTACTTTCCGGCAGTCCTTTAATTCTGATATTTCCTCGGCGAGATCGATTTTCCAAGTCCTCACACTTTATCTCTAGGAACTCGAGTCTAGCATCTTGTTCCTGTAGTTGCTCTCTATTATGTTCAGTGGCATCTGCTGTATCATCCATTCTTCTTTCCAAATCATTGGTTCTTTGAGCAATATCCTGGATTTGCTGCGTGAAATTGCTTACAGCAGAAGATAACTCCTCTCTGAAAGTTTTGTGGAGGTCCTCCATTGTCATTGGAATCATGTTTGTTGGAGTAGTCAAGTTAAGGGGGTTTTACACATAGCGATATCGCTAGCAATATCGCTAAAACGTCACTGATATTGTGACGTTATAGCGATATCGCTAGCGATGTCGCTATGTGTGATACTTACCTCCGACCGGCTCCCCCGCTGTCCATCGCTGATCGGGAGGCTCCATTTCTCGTCGTCTGCTTCCTGCTGGGCTTCCTGCTGTGTGAGACGAGCGACGTGTGGAGGCGGGCGGGAGGACGTCTGGATCGCTGTGTGTTAAAGGTAAGTATCGTCCGCTGCTTCGCTGCTGCATCGTTGTGAGATCTTTCTGTATGAAAGCTCACTAGCGATCATTTAGCGATGCACCAGCGATCCTGACCGGGTCAGATCGCTCGTGGGATCGCTGGTGCATTGCTAAATGTAAAAGGGCCTTTAGTTTGCTGCAACCTCTGGGGGGAGCTCCCGGTGTTCAATGAGGTTGATTGGGACGCTGACATAGTGCGATCAGCTGGTTTTGTACGCTGAGTCATCAGTTGTGTGATCGGACGGGTATTGCTTTCTGATGTAGCTGATTTTTTGGGACGCATTGCTCAGAGACCTCCTGCGTTCTGAAAGTTATCGCATGACAATTACTTATATAGGTGGGTGCATACTTGTGCCCGTGGTGACGGTTCTAGTGTTCCATAATTATAGTCCACCAGGATCGTCCATGCCCTCCGTGTTGGATTTTAGCAAGACATGGGGGTAAATTTTGTAGAACAGAGTATGCCTCTGGTGCAGTCCTGCTGTAATACCCCTTTTATTTTACAGGAGTAAAGGGGCATATGAGCCTGTTGGTTAGAGTAACAGCCTTCAATCGCTGACCAGGCCCCCCCTGTTTTGTGTTGTTTTTTTTTTTGATAGCTTGTTGGAGTAGCACTTCTCCTCAATCAACACCAGGTGTCAGTAGAGCACTCCCGAATAATTTTTAATGTGTGCTCTATTCTTATATTACATTTAATTCAGGATGGCTTCTCTTTTTCCCTTCATATAGTGAGAGGAGGGAGTGCAAGTGTTTTTTTATCCAGCGAGGCTTTGGGTAGAATGTACTCTTTAATTATGTCTCCCCCCTCCACTGCTATCTCGGTGTCCTCCTCACACCTCTGTGTGCTGCCTGTTATGGCGGCGGCTGAAGGCGGGAAACTCCCTGGCACCGACCGAGCCGGGGGTCCAGCGTCCCAGATATCACAGGAAGCCACTGGGCAGAGAGCAGCAAGGAGACACCGCGGCTGTAGCGGGAGATAACCGCCGCGCACAGCTCTCCCACAGGACCACTCCGTCCCACCCAGGAGGGCAGGAAGCCAAGGGAGGAACCAGATGCAGGACCGGCGGAATCCTCTGCCACCCGCGCCGCCCGCGGAACAGCAGGGGAACAGCCGCGAGCAGCACCGATAGCAAGGTGAGCAGGGAGGGGAGGAGGGAGCAAGGGAATCCGATGTGACTGCTTGACTGTACCTTCTTGGTGTGGGAAGGTAATTGAGGGTACCTGTTGGCCACGGACTCCAGGGGTAGGAAAATGGCGGCCGCTCCTCCCCAGGCCTCCCTCTTCAGTCCAGACTCCCAGCAAAGACCAGTAAGTGGTTATTTCTCAGACCAGGTTTTCCCCCAGGAGGTGTGGAATGATCTTATCTCGATTCTGAGGGTAAATTCACATGGATAAGTTCGCTTTATCTTCAGTTATGTTTGTTTTCAGCAGGAGCTCCTGTCAGCCATGTCTGCTCTCTCAGCTAGCCACCCCCCCCCCAAAAGTGTGGTTTAAAGTTTGCAACAAGCCACCTGGTAGACACACCAAACACGTGGAAGAAGGTGCTCTGGTCAGATGAAACCAAAATCGAACTTTTTGGCAAAATGCCAAATGATATGTTTGGTGTAAAGGCAACACAGCTCATCACTCTGAACACACCATCCCCACTGTCAAACATGGTGGTGGCAGCATCATGGTTTGGGCCTGCTTTTCTTCAGCAGGAACAGGGAAGATGGTTAAAATTGATGGGAGGATGGATGGAGCCAAATACAGGACCATTCTTGAAGAAAACCTGTTGGAGTCTGCAAAAGACCTGAGGCTGGGATGGAGATTTGTCTTCCAACAAGACAATGATCCCAAATATAGAGCTAAATCTACAATGGAATGGTTCACAAATAAACATATCCAGGTGTTAGAATGGCCAAGTCAAAGTCCAGACCTTAATCCAATCGAGAATCTGTGGAAAGAGCTGAAAACTGCTGTTCACAAACAATCTCCATCAAACCTCACTGAGCTCGAGCTGTTTGCCAAGGAAGAAGAATTTCAGTCTCTCGATGTACAATACTGATAGAGACATACCCCAAGTGACTTGCTGCTGTAATCGCAGCAAAAGGTGGCGCCACAATATTAAGTTAAAGGGGCCGAATAATATTGCACACCCCTCTTTTCAGTTTTTAAATTTCCACAAAAATTTAAAATAACCAATAAATTTCATTCAACTTCACAATTGTGTCCCACTTGTTGTTGATTCTTCACCAAAAATTACATTTGGTATCTTTATGTTTGAAGCAAGATATGGGAAAAGGTTGAAAAGTTCCAGGGGGCCCGAATACTTTCACAAGGCACTGCACACTACATGCATATATAATCACACACAGCTCTGCTACATGTGTACACTACATGCATATATAATCACACACAGCTCTGCTACATGCACATATAAACCCACACAGTTCTGCTACAGGCACACACTCACACTATACAATTACCATATCTTCAGAACACATGAAACATGCACAAAAACTGAACGGGTCAATAAGACCCTGTTCACACCACCCAAGAACTAAGACACAGAAACCGAACACAGTATGACAAACGTTCATAAATACTCTGCTGTAAAACATGTAACTGTAAGTAGCAAGTGCTAGTAAAAGATGTTAACAAAACCAGGGTATTTTGTTGATACTTTTTTTGCAAAAAAAGTACGCTAAGCCACTCCGCCGCGTCAAGGCATACCCTTCTCGGAGCAGTCCTATCTAATATATTTAAAAACCTGAACATGTGAATAATACCTTCATGAGCAGGGTTCGGAAAGGTGCTGAACAGGGTCTTATTGACCCGTTCAGTTTTTGTGCATGTTTCATGTGTTCTGGATCCATTGATTTCTTGCTTATGCAAGCTTTGGGAGATCCCCGCCTCTCTCCTTTGGGACATGCATAAAAAGCCATTTTGCCCAGCGAGCCCATACCGGGCAGCACCTTTCTGAACCCTGCTCATGAAGGTATTATTCACATGTTCAGGTTTTTAAATATATTAGATAGGACTGCTCCGAGAAGGGTATGCCTTGACGCGGCGGAGTGGCTTAGCGTACTTTTTTTGCAAAAAAAGTATCAACAAAATACCCTGGTTTTGTTAACATCTTTTACTAGCACTTTCTACTTACAGTTACATGTTTTACAGCAGAGTATTTATGCACGTTTGTCATACTGTGTTCTGTTTCTGTGTCTTAATTACCATATCTTGCAGTTCCTGATTGGGAACACTTTTTTTAACGGGTTTTTCATGTTAACAAAAATGCATCTTATAGTCCAAGAAATCTGGTAGTTCTTTAATATGATGGTATCTGTCCCGTGCACTATATTGTTACCACTAGTGGTTGGTGTGTGGCCACATTCTGACAAATGTGTTACAGGCAAAACCGTATGCATTGATTATGCAGGCTGTGAAGATCCATGTGACTCTTAACAATCAGTAATCAGGTTACACGCCTTTTCCTATAACTTGATAGTTGGCACATCAGACCCGCACCTCGGCGGTCATCTCCTCCTGCTCTAGTGCCAGATGGTATTCATAATGGAGGACAATTGCTAATAATTGAGGTGCTGACTGTGTGCCGGATTTATAGGGTAGTTTGTTTCTCATCATTCAGTGCTCACTGAATAATTTGTAGCCGATGAGAAATGCATGAATGGAAAAATCAATAAACAATCCCAAGTAATGTGCCCAGCTTGTCGGCTCACTGTACCGGGCCTCGTGAGGTTTGATGTCGTGTTTGACACATTGATTGTTTTGGTGCTCGCTGAACTCTGCTTCTTTGGTTTTCATGTAGTGAGCTGGATTACTATGACTCTCCAAGTGTAAATGCTAGATGCCAAAAAATCTGTGACCAGTGGGACAACCTTGGTGCACTCACCCAGAAACGGAGAGAGGCTTTGGAGGTAAGAAATCTGTGAATTTTTCCCAAAAACTCAATTGAGCATAATATGAACCAGCTTTATTTGTAGGACCCAGTGTTCCTGATGTAATGTCCCTGTTAATATGGAAGGAAAAGAAGCTTCCACATCGGGAGTTGTGAACTCTCATTTTGCGAATTATTGTGTAGCTGTAATTCTCTTTTGATCCATTTATTAATATATATTTTGAGCAGATCTGTGGGGTCCTCTAATCTTCGCTCTGGCATCAGGCAACTGAAAACAATAATAGTGTATACATATGTCTGAAAAATATCAGACGGATCACAAGTAGAATTTCATGGGCCTATAATGGTAAATTAACCTGCATGGACAGACCCCGCATCTATTACCACTAGATGGATTTTTTCAAAAACTCAAAGCCTATCCCTTGGATATCATTTGCTGAAGTGCAGTTAGTAGCGCCGCAGATCCACAGGACAATTAGCCCCAATACTGGAGATATTGTGGCGCCTTCTGTGCACAAGCAGTGGGAATATGGAGCAACTGCTTAATGTCTTTCATTGTTTTTATTTTTTTCTCTTTCCATTGCTCTTGCTTTCTTTCTCTTGCTCTCTCTCGCTTTCTTTCTCTTGCTCTCTCTCGCTTTCTTTCTCTTGCTCTCTCTCGCTTTCTTTCTCTTGCTCTCTCTCTCGCTTTCTTTCTCTTGCTCTCTCTCGCTTTCTTTCTCTTGCTCTCTCTCGCTTTCTTTCTCTTGCTCTCTCTCGCTTTCTTTCTCTTGCTCTCTCTCTCGCTTTCTTTCTCTCGCTCTCTCTCTCGCTTTCTTTCTCTCGCTCTCTTTCTCTTGCTTTCTTTCTCTCGCTCTCTTTCTCTTGCTCTCTCTCTCGCTTTCTTTCTCTTGCTCTCTCTCTCTCGCTTTCTTTCTCTTGCTCTCTCTCTCTCGCTTTCTTTCTCTTGCTCTCTCTCTCTCGCTTTCTTTCTCTTGCTCTCTCTCGCTTTCTTTCTCTCTCTCTCGCTTTCTTTCTCTTGCTCTCTCTCTCTCGCTTTCTTTCTCTTGCTCTCTCGCTTTCTTTCTCTTGCGCTCTCGCTTTCTTTCTCTTGCGCTCTCGCTTTCTTTCTCTTGCGCTCTCTCTCTCTCGCTTTCTTTCTCTTGCGCGCTCGCTCTCTCGCTTTCTTTCTCTTGCTCGCTCTCTCGCTTTCTTTCTCTTGCTCTCTCTCGCTTTCTTTGTCTTGTGCTCTCTCTCTTGCTTTCTTTCTCTTGCGCACTCTCTTGCCTTTTTTGTCTTGCGCTATCTCTCGCTTTCTCTCTTGCTTTCTTTCCCTTGCTCTCTCTCTTGATGTCTCTGGCTTTCTTTCTTTGTCTCGCTCTTTCCCTTGTGTTCTGTCTCTCGCTTTCTTTCTCTTGCTTTTTGTCTTCCTTTCCACTCACTCTTTATCTTGCGCTCTCTTGCTTTTTTCTTGCTTTCTTTCGCTTTCTCTTTCTCACTTTCTCTTGCGCTCTTTCACTTTTTCTTTTGCGCTCTCTTTCTCTTGCTCTCTCTCTCGCTTTCTTTCTCTTGCTCTCTCTCTCACTTTTTTTCTCTTGCTCTTGGAAACCATTGATAAGCTTTACCATGCAAAAAGAGCTGCACCATTTAACAACTGGATGGAAGGAGCGATGGAAGATTTGCAGGACACCTTCATTGTTCATACCATTGAGGAGATTGAGGTATTTCTGGAGTTATGCTTCAGCGATAACAGTCCGTGATCAAATATGAGCATGGATACTGACAAATGTCAGCACGTTTTGGGGTCTAAACAACAAAAGTTTGTCAAGTCTGAACAACCCATTTACAAATTAAAGTTGTCGTTAGAAAACATGGCTGCTTTCTTCCAAGAATTGCATTATGCTTGTGCATTTTAAAGCTCTGCTCCATTGAAGGGAATCAGACTGAAATGCAATACTGCAAATGACCTGTGCCCCGGTGTGGCACTGCTATTGCAATAGATTAGTGATGTATTCTTCAGTTATTTGTTTATATAGCAAAGCATAATAGATAAAGCGTGGGAAGAAATCTGAGAACCCAGAGGAAACCCACGCAATCATGGGGAGAACATACAAACTCCTTTTAGATGTTGTCTTTGGTGGGATTAGAACCCAGGACCCCATTGCTGTAAAGTAACACTGCTAACCACTAAGCCACTATGCTGCCCAATATATAGTACAGTGCTAACCACTAAGCCGCCGTGCTGCCCTTTATTTAGTACAGTGCTAAAAAATGAGCCACCATGCTGCCCTGTATATAGTACAGTGCTAACCACTGAGCCACTGTACTGCCCTATATAAGTACAGTTCTAACCACTGAGCCACTTTGTCATATATATATATATATATATATATTAGTACAGTGCTAACCACTTAGCCACCGTGCTACCCTATATATAGTACAGTGCTAACTACTGAGCCACTGTGCTGCCCTATATATAGTACAGTGCTAACTACTGAGCCACTGTGCTGCCCTATACATAGTACAGTGCTAAACACTGAGCCACCATGCTGCCCTATATATGGTACAGTGCTAACTACCGAGCCACCGTGCTGCCCTATATATGGTACAGTGCTAACTACCGAGCCACCGTGCTGCCCTATATTTGTACAGTGCTAACCAGTGAGCCACTGTGCTGCCCTATATATAGTACAGTGCTAACCACTGAGCTGCCCTATATATAGTACAGTGCTAACTACTAAGCTACTGTGCTGCCCTATATATAGTACAGTGCTAACCACTGAGCCACTGTGCTGCCCTTTATATGGTACAGTGCTAACTAACAAGCCACCGTGCTGCCCTTTATTTAGTACAGTGCTAAAAAATGAGCCACCATGCTGCCCTATATATAGTACAGTGCTAACCACTGAGCCACTGTACTGCCCTATATAAGTACAGTTCTAACCACTGAGCCACTTTGTCATATATATATATATTAGTACAGTGCTAACCACTTAGCCACCGTGCTACCCTATATATAGTACAGTGCTAACTACTGAGCCACCGTGCTGCCCTATATATAGTACAGTGCTAACTACTGAGCCACTGTGCTGCCCTATACATAGTACAGTGCTAACTACCGAGCCACCGTGCTGCCCTATATTTAGTACAGTGCTAACCACTGAGCCACCATGCTGCCCTATATATAGTACAGTGCTAACCACTGAGCCACTGTGCTTCCCTATATATAGTACAGTTCTAACCACTGAGCCACTTTGTCATATATATATATTAGTACAGTGCTAACCACTGAGCCACCGTGCTGCCCTATATATAGTACAGTGCTATCTACTGAGCCACTGTGCTGCCCTATACATAGTACAGTGCTAATCATTGAGCCACTGTGCTGCCCTATATATAGTACAGTGCTAACCACTGAGCCACTGTGCTGCCCTATATTTAGTACAGTGCTAACCACTGAGCTGCCCTATATATAGTACAGTGCCAACCACGGAGCCACCATGCTGCCCTATATATAGTACAGTGCTAACCACTGAGCCACCATGCTGCCCTATATATAGTACAGTGCTAACCACTGAGCCACTGTACTGCTCTAAATATAGTACAGTGCTAACCACTGAGCCACTGTGCTGCCCTATATGTAGTACAGTGCTAATCACTGAGCCACCCTGCTGCCCTATATATAGTACAGTGCTAACTACTGAGCCACCGTGCTGCCCTATATATAGTACAGTGCTATCTACTGAGCCACTGTGCTGCCCTATACATAGTACAGTGCTAATCATTGAGCCACTGTGCTGCCCTATAAATAGTACAGTGCTAACCACTGAGCCACTGTGCTGCCCTATATATAGTACAGTGCTAACCACTGAGCTGCCCTATATATAGTACAGTGCCAACCACGGAGCCACCATGCTGCCCTATATATAGTACAGTGCTAACCACTGAGCCACCATGCTGCCCAATATATAGTACAGTGCTAACCACTGAGCCACTGTACTGCTCTAAATATAGTACAGTGCTAACCACTGAGCCACTGTGCTGCCCTATATGTAGTACAGTGCTAATCACTGAGCCACCCTGCTGCCCTATATATAGTACAGTGCTAACTACTGAGCCACCGTGCTGCCCTATATATAGTACAGTGCAAACTACTGAGCCACTGTGCTGCCCTATACATAGTACAGTGCTAACCACTGAGCCACTGTGCTGCCCTATATATGGTATAGTGCTAACTATCGAGCCACCGTGCTGCCCTATATTTAGTACAGTGCTAACCACTGAGCCACCGTGGTCCCCCTTCCTTTGAGTGGAGCACCGTTCTTCCGCTAATGGGTAGGCCACCTGTATTATGAACAGTCTGTTGCTGCTGCTCACATACCGTTCTGTTGCTCCTGTAAAGTGAAATTTTGCTATCCAGCTGAAAAACACAACAGGCACAACAAAAAAAAACAAAAAAAAAGTTATTTTCACCATAAAGATATTGCTCATGTCTCTGGAAGCACATCTGGGCTTCTTTACCCGTGGGTACGCAGAACAGTCCCGAAATATATATATTTTTTTTAAATCAAAGTGCAACAAGCACAACTTTTTTCAGTCATCATACACATTGTTCACAGGCACGTGTCCCGTGCCGTTTTCTCATCAGAGCTCCATGCCT
The DNA here is from genome assembly GCF_039654945.1 of Dendrobates tinctorius. NCBI lineage: Eukaryota > Metazoa > Chordata > Amphibia > Anura > Dendrobatidae > Dendrobates > Dendrobates tinctorius. The sequence goes on along the minus strand of NW_027361853.1, from coordinate 4,709,521 downwards.
GTGTGCGGGCTGAAGAGGACTCTGCAGCCGCAGAGTCCGTGGGCTGCCAGGTTGCAGCAGGGGGAGTGCTGGAGGCAGATGACACGCGGGACGCAGATCGTTTCTGTCGTGGCGCGCATATAGTTCCAATCTGTCATCCTCCTGACACAGTGTCACCGCTACCGCATAATAACCTCTTTAAAATAAGAGACCCAGTCTTCTTCCGCTAAAGGTCTACCATGTTTGACAGAGGCAGCGTTAATGTAGACCATATCATCCGTGCCTGCCTCATGGTTAAATCCAAACCACTGATCCACATTAGCGTAGACCAGTTGTCCGCGAGAGCGACGCCTGGCCATAGCACCGTCTCCATATTGATGCAACTGGGCCCAAAATTCCTTTTCCCGTCTTTTTCTTTTCGGCTATGATGTCCGCTATCCATCGGACTAACCCCGGGGGTAAGGACTGACCCTGTGCTGGGCCGCGAACCCGGGGAGCGCCCGATTCCACACCTACACCTTCCATGGGCCTGCTCTCCTGTCCCCGATGACAGGGGGTTAAGTCTAAGGGCTTGCTCCGCGGAACAGAGGGTCGTGGGACAGCATGGGTTGGCAGAGTGGAAGACCGCGGTAAGAACCAACCCTCCAGTTTCAAGGGTAGGGGTTTACTCACCGCTGTTGATGGTGGAGCACGGTCCGCACTTATCCCGCTCGGTTTGGGTCCTTCCGGAGACGGGCCGCCGTAATCTCACCTCTGAAGGCCTTGATGCATCAGCCGCGGCTGTCCCACAGGTGTCAGATCCTTCCGCGGGCGTGGCGGCATGCTTCGTGGCTGAGCTTAACTGACTTTGTATGCCCTGGCCACCTTCTACATAAATAGGTTGACTCTCATTCTGCATAGCACAATCTGTACTCATGGTGCTGGTAGAGTCCACTCCTCGATGGAGTCCTGTAGCCACAGATTTCTGTTGAAGAAACATACAATCCAGGGCAAATCTTAACTGAACAACTTTTATTGTTTCAGGACACAGCACATTCAGTTCTGACACGGCATTTCGTTCACAGTTACGCAGCACATCCTTTCGTCTTTCCCTTCTCTCTTCCCCTAGCCACTTAACAATTGTACAGGACAGCACGTCCCAGATGGCTCCTTAGAGTCCTCCATGTTCAGCGTCACCTCAGTAAAGCACTCCCCTGCCCGTTTTGCCCTGGTCAGGAGAGATTCAGCCCATGAGGTTATCCGCCACATTGTGAGTGACCCTTCTGCACACTGCTGCTCTGACCTTTCTGTGTTCTCTATGCTTTCTTCCTTTTGTGTGGCTGCTCTGTCTGTGGGAGCTGCTGCCATACGATCTTCTCCCCTGAACTCTGGATAGCTGGGCATGTACTTAAACGTTGCGGAGTATCTATTCCTTCCTAGGGCACTTAAGCCCGTCTGAGCCCTATGGGCGCTTAGCTCTTTCTGACTGAAACCGAGGAAGATCCCTTAATTATCTACACTACTGAACTCCTATAGTATCCTATGTACACTAATAGATCACCTTCTAGTGGCCAATTACTAATACTGCACTCTCCCTGTATAAAACACATATATAGGCTAAACGACATTACGAAACAATGTTAGATATAAATATACATAGCAGCATGAAATACACATTATGTACATTTTATATTGGGACATGTTTAGGGGTTCAGGACAACTTCCCCAACCTACTACACCAACATAAAAAAGCCAAATGTGTGCTCTCAGCATGTAAGCGTGCCGACTGTATCCTTGCTCTGATTAGTAGCATAGCAGAATAATGATCACAAGTACATATACAGTGGGTGTGGATAGTATTCAGACGCCTTTAAATTTTTCACACTTGGTTTCATTGCAGCCATTTGGTAAATTCAAAACAGTTCATTTTTTTTCTCATTAATGTACACTCTGCACCCCATCTTGACTGAAAAAAACAAATGTAGAAATTTTTGCAAATGTATTAAAAAAGAAAAACTGAAATATCCCATGGTCATAAGTATTCAGACCCTTTGCTCAGACACTCATCTTTAAGGACAGTTTGCAACTACAGACAGATTTGAGTAAATTGGAGAATTGGGCTGAAAAATGGCAAATGAGGTTTAACACAGATAAGTTTAAGGTTATGCACATGGGAAGGAGAAACAGATGCTACAATTACTTACTAAATGGGAAACTGCAGGGGAAATCAGACATAGAAAAAGACTTAGGGATCTTAGTCAGTAAGAAGCTAAATTGGAGTGCCCAGTGTCAGGCAGCTGCCACCAAATGAAATAGGGTCATGGGATGCATTAGAAGAGGTCTGGGGACACGAGATGAAAACATTCTCCCTCTGTACAAATCACTCGTCAGACCACACTTGGTGTATTGTGTGCAATTTTGGACGCCGGTGCTCAAGAAAGACATTACTGAACTTGAAAGGGTTCAAAGGCGGGCTACTAAAATGATAAATGGAGTTGGTTCACTACAATACCCAGAAAGGTTATCAAAATTAGGTCTGTTTACTCTAGAAAAGAGAAGACTTAGGGGAGACTTAATATATATGTACAAGTATATCAGAGGGCAATACAGAGATCTCTCAAATGAACTGTTAGTACCAAGGACTGTGACAAGAACAAGGGGGCATTCTCTTCGTTTGGAGGAAAGACAATTTCTGCACCAGCATAGAAGAGGGTTCTTCACCGTAAGAGCAGTGAGGCTCTGGAATTCTCTTCCTGAGGAAGTGGTGATGGCCAACTCACTGAATGAATTTAAGAAAGGAATGGATGCTTTTCTTGTGAGTAACAGTATAGAAGGTTACGAATAACATAATATGATAGGTAGATGGTTGACCCAGCTTAGGGGAAGCTAACATACCGTTCGTGGCGTCCTCTATGGCTCTTCCCCGCTGTGGCTGCCGTAAGCACTTTCACCACAGCGTTTATATAGTAAAGTTACATATAAGTTATTATAGTCATTTAAATATACCTTCATGTGAACTGATGAATTATAAACATATACTGGACATACAAAAATTAGGAAAAAGCAGTCATCTAAGCTCCTAAATAGAAACACACCATGACCATGCAGGATTTAGTAATAATACTGATCTAATGAATCAGAATCCGTTTCCATTAAGCCACCCATATTTCAATGAGGGCATTTGTGGCTGCATATAGATCCGCATAATAGAAGGCAAAGTGCTAATATAAATATCACATTATGTGTGTGAATGTATTACTTTCAGACATGGTAGGACGTGAGCGTGGAGCAAGATCTAGATGGTGCTTCCAAGGGCCTCGACGCGCGTTTCACCACCCTTGTGGTTTCATCAGGAGTTCACATGAAGGTATATTTAAATGACTATATTAACTTATATGTAACTTTACTATTCTGGATACCGTACTTTCGCCGTGATTTTGTTACCTTGCATCTTTATCCCGGGCATTTTCTCCTTCCCCCTTTCCCCTTTTTCCCTACCTTTTGAGTGTGCATACCCAGACACTCTGTTTGTCACAATATTTATACTAATAAATTTTGCATTATTTTTGAAATTATCATGAGCCTCTATCTTTTTTCAGGACTTTGTGATATATATGACTTTATTCTGAGCATTTAATTTTATGATTATACATTTATATTTTGCTGATGTTGAGCATGCTCAGATAATACCACTTTAACAAGGAGAAAAAAAGAGGCATTCAAAGAAAAGAACACGGTCCCTACAGTCAAACATGGCGGAGGTTCCCTGATGTTTTGGGGTTGCTTTGCTGCCTTTGGCATTGGACTGCTTGACCGTGTGCATGGCATTATGAAGTCAGAAGACTACCAACAAATTTTGCACCATAATGTAGGGCCCAGTGTGAGAAAGCTCCCTCAGAGGTCATGGGTCTTCCAGCAGGACAATGACCCAAAACACACTTCAAAAAGCACTAGAAAATGGTTTGAGAGAAAGCACTGGAGACTTCTAAGGTGGCCAGCAATGAGTCCAGACCTGAATCCCATAGAACACCTGTGGAGAGATCTAAAAATGGCAGTTTGGAGAAGGCACCCTTCAAATATCAGGGACCTGGAGCAGTTTGCCAAAGAAGAATGGTCTAAAATTCCAGCAGAGCATTGTAAGAAACTCATTGATGTTACCGGAAGCGGTTGGTCGCAGTTATTTTGGCTAAAGGTTGTCCAACCAAGTATTAGGCTGAGGGTGCCAATACTTTTGTCTGGCCCATTTTTGGAGTTTTGTGTGAAATGATCAATGTTTTGCTTCATTCTCTTTTGTGTTTTTTCATTTAAGACAAATTAAATGAAGATAATAATACCAAAGAATTTGTGTTTGCAATCATTTTCAGGAAGAAACTGAGTATTATCTGACAGAATTGCAGGGGTGTCAATACTTTTGGCCACAACTGTATATACAGTCACATACTGTCTAGACTTGCTCTATACAAGTGAATTTGGCTACACTGAGCATGTCTAGTTGGAATGTAACATGAATTATGCAAATCGCATACTTGCAGTCATGTGACTGCCCGCTTTCTGCAGTAATCCCACAGAATCTGGATGACTTGTGGTGCTTGCGCTAGTAAGAATTCTGGAGACTGCATTCACATAGTGACGACAGACTTTTAGCAGAAGACCGGACAGACAACCCCTTTTAATAGGAACTGATTGGCAGTACCTGGTAGCTGCCAATAATGAGTGCGTGATGTTCCACTCCTTATACTTCACAACTTTGCTAACACACATCCAGATGTCCAGAGGAATCGTGAAGTAACGGCACCACCAGAAATGATGCTCAAGAATTGTTATATTTCATCATTTTTATTGCTTTGTCCAGAATTGTTTTAGGTTCCATAAATTGTATATTGATCTTATAATGCGTAGGGCTCCTTGGTGGGGGGAAGTTTACTCTCATTACATGGAAGGGAATATCGCCCTAATCATTGTCTACCCTGCATTGTGTCCCCGGTCAGACAGTCGGCATGGATTGGACAGTGTCATGTTATAAAGTATTGCCCCCCATTGACATGGTATGAGGCCCCCAGCAGGCTATGAGACTGTAGTTTTACCTGGGCAGTCTCTGCAAAATAAAACAAGGAAACCTCTGTAAAGGCCTCTCGCCCAGAAAACCAGTACCTTGCTCTGCACTGATAAGCGGCCCAAACTCTGAAAACAACCAAAAGAAGCAGCTTTATTTCTTCTGGAGAAGATTGCTTCAGTTGATTACCTTGATCATGTTATAAGGATCAGAGAATCGCTTGTAGGGTTACTACCTCCAAAATGTGACCATTGAGAGCCAGCTTTCTTCTCCCTGGTGGAAAGCTAATTTGCGTTTTGCTTCATTGATCTACTTTTCCCGGAGGAATAACAAAATGATGGGGCGAGGTAAACTTATAATTAAATATTCTGGACAATTTTTATTACATGGGCAATGCGAGTATTTTTGTAGTTTACTTTTACATCAAAAATTAAAAAAAACTCTGTGCTGTTTCTTCTGACTACTGACCAGATGTTGTATTGCGGATCATGTTTTCTCACTACATGGGTTTATGATTACTGGAAGAATCCTGGACTTTCGCTGGATGAATGTTTGAATTGGTAAAATATCACAAATAATATAAGCTAAGCAGAATAATAAACCCAAAAAGTGACCCATATTACACCCCAAATTATATGATTTAAAGGGTTGAAATACATTTAACGCTACCTGTAGGATTTCTGGGATCCCAACCGATCACTAGAGAACTGGGGTTATGATTCCCCTATGTCCAATGTCAAGCAGCAAGTGTAATCTGCTTGTAAAATCGTGTAATCTGATGCTGTCCATACACATTAGATGAAAAAATGACTTCAGTGGCCTAATATGAGTAGTGGATTATTGATCCGTCGTACTGTGCACATTTATCTAGAATATATAGGTAGATGTAAGTGAAGGTTGGGGCACAGAAGAATCGGTGATGTTGGCAAACACTGCAGCCTCTAATAATTCCTCTTCCATTCCTTCCTAGGGTGAAGCCGAATTTACCCGCATTATGGGAATTGTAGATCCCAACAGGCTTGGGGTGGTGACATTTCAAGCCTTCATCGACTTCATGTCTCGGGAAACTACAGATACAGACACAGCTGACCAAGTTATGGCTTCTTTTAAGGTCCTTGCTGGTGATAAGGTTTGTGCCCTTCTTCCATTTCGTATCTCCCATTGATGGCGAGTGAGGCTGACAAAGAGGAATTGGCCTTTCTTACTAAAAAAAGAAAATCATCATCATCAAAGTAATGAGGGAACATTTAAAATTGCACAACATTTACATTTATTCCGTAATTATTCATTGATGTATGTTCTAAGATGAAACTCCCTCGTTCAGACATCCGTCTGGTTTTTTTTTCACATACGTGAGAAACAGATCCTTTTTCATCAGTTTTGGATCAGATTTTCATCAGTGTTTACTCAGTGTGGTCATTTTACCATTAGTGATTTTTTTTTTCTAGCAAAATAAAAAATTGCAAAGCTTCTCCCACCAATTACCTTGTAAATCGCGGACTAGACAGTGACGCCATCTGTGTGCTGTCTGTGGTTTATATGCACCCATAGATTTGAATGGGAAATTTTGATCCATGACTCATCTTAGTGATTTTTTTTTCACTGACAAGCGGTCTACAAAAATACATGGGCGTTTGAACATCTTCTTAGACTATAATGGGTGTGTGCTCTCTTGACATTTAGTAGGAGATCTCCAGAAACATACATGAAGTGCTGCAATCAATTAAATGGGGTTGTCCATGTGATGGACAACCCATTCTCACTTACTATGTTCAACCTTATAAAATAATAACATCCTGTACTCCCAGGGACGGACACAGACAGAAATGAACCCCGTGCAAGAATAGTATATGTGCCCATTGCAGTCCAACAGATCATCATAATGCTCAATTCCATCTCCTTTGGAGGTAGTAGCGGGCCCTCTTTCCTATGTGTTACCAATCCAGCGACATTGGCGCCAGGGCTCTAGTAACGTTATGTCATGTGAGCCCAGCAGCCAATAATGGGCCACTTCAAGCTGACTTCCTTCGTATGTATGCTACTGACATCCTGAGGAAGTCCGAGTGGAGCAGAAGCTCTCACTTCTCCTGGATGTCCGTTTCATCCAAAGGAAGTGAGAGCGAAGCTTCCCAATAGCGGCCACTGATTAGCTGCAGGGCTCACATGAGATAACATCCCATGATCCTCGGCCTTGTGGGAACGGTGCTAGCACTGGAGGGGGGAGTACTGGCTATTATTTTAGAAGGGGGAGCATAGCAGTTGAGAAGGTGTTGTCCAGGTAGTGGTCAACCCCTTTAGCGTTCCCTGTTCTTAATCTGTGAATCTGTCAATAGTGAAAGTAGATGTAGATGATCATGGGAGATGCCCAGGGACCAGAAACATTAATCTGATTTTTATTGAATATTTCATTCTAGAACTACATCACTGCTGATGAGCTGCGCCGGGAGCTTCCTCCAGACCAAGCGGAGTAGTGCATTGCCAGGATGGCACCTTACATGGGTCATGACGCCGCCCCAGGAGCTCTGGACTATATGTCATTCTCTACAGCGCTGTACGGTGAAAGCCATCTTTAACTCTGTACCACTCGCCTCGATGTCATCGCAGCGCTGACTGTCCACCACTCCTGTACGCAACGTGGTTTCAGCTTTCATGCCTTTTCTGTGTCTCCATAGCTCACCAGATGAAAAGTCACTCTTTCCACCCCACTAGTGTGCGGAGCCCTTATCGCTCTGCTGTTGCCAGAAGGGGCAACCATCTTTGACCTTAAAGCAATGGTTTACAAATAAAAGTTTTTACTAAAGACCTTTAAATTCATATTTTGTTATGAGAGTTAAAAAGGTGAAATGTATTTTTCTGCCAACATAAAAGAGCAATTAACCTTTCTTTGTAGTGTGTCTGAAGAGAATAGTTGAAGGTTTCGGCTCCTTCACCCGTCTTCTTTTTGCTACCACATAAGGGGGGAGAAGGGCAATGACTGTTTAGTAGCCATGGTTTAGCCGGAGATATTTTTTTTTTTTTCCATCCACCAAATGCAATTTTTTGACAAGCTGAGTTAAAGCGAACAATGTCAAGGTGGAAATGCGACCTCATGGGGAGCGTCCATATTTTTCTAATTGTCTGTTTTTCAATATTTAATGTTATATAAGGAATGCCGTGTCCCGTCACCAGCTCCTCATCTTATTTTTAATGTTGCTAAACATGGTTTGTTTAGAGACATGACGCTTCAATGATTGTTTGTCCTCAATATCTGCTTGTCACAAACCTTATTAAAGAAATTCTTGTTTAAATTTTAATCATTTGTGTTATTGGCTACTTTCAAATAAATGGCATTTAATAATACAATTTCTACTATTGCTCGAGTGTCTTTTAATGTTGAGTATCTATCCAGTGTCTGTGGGCATTGAGATCATCTTGCATCGAGTTTGGCTTATGTGCACAGATGTCATGATCCGATGAGGATCCATAAACAAATGATTTGTTGTTGTATGGCAATATGTTCCTTTACTTGCTCTGCTAATATTGCCTTACAGGCTGCCAATTCCTTTACTTAAAGGGTGTTTCCCATCTTCATAGAGGAGTGCAGTGTTAGATAGGGCATGTTAAAACAAGCACTTTTGCCATTTACTGCTTATTAAAATTTTCACCCATTTTTTAAATATTAACTTTTTTTTTGTTTACAGCTTGTTGTCTATGAGACCGACCACCACTGCTATCTAGCTTGTAAGCAATGTGATGAATGTTGCCAGGAATAGGAGATGACCTTTGTAATAATGGCCAGCTTCAAAGCCGTGCTTACAAGGTCAATAGAAAAGAGCATCTAAGCACCGTACATGTTCTGCTTTTCTAGCAATGGTGGTCAGTCTCTAAGGCAGCGAGCTGTAAATTAAAGAAAACTGTTAAAGGGGTTTCCAGGACTTAGTTTTTAGGCCCATAGTAAAAAAAAAAAAATAACTAACACAGTTGCTAATTACCTGCCTCTTCTACTTTGCTCCAGCTCGGAACAGTCGCTGCCCCCTCCTGCTGGCGATTCAGCTGCTCAATGTTAACAGAGCAGCTGTTGTTCTTCCAGGCTGCTTTGTCAGCAGTGCGTCAATGCTGATTTCATGCTGATTGACAGCCAGCTCCCCTCAGTTATGCAGCGAGAAGCTGGCTTTCAATCAGCATAGCATCGGCAGTCACGCCCTGTTATCAGTGCAGAGTGGAAGAGAAGCAGCTGCACTGTCAACGTCATGTCAGCAGGAGCGGTCAATGACTGCTTAGTGCCGGTGGAGATCGGCATTAAGACTGCTAGTTCTTGGGCCTTCTGCTATTTCTTGGGCTATCTCCGAGCTGCTACTGCGCAGGCGCGGACGGCGCCATCTTGAAGGAGGAATGCCAGCGCATGCACAGCATCAGCTATCGGATCACAGCTTCACCGATAGCAGCTACTGCACGGGCACCATTTTCAAATAGATTTTTTTTTGTAGCTGAATAACATGAATCAGGCTGGTTTCACATTCGCGTTAAAACAACGCTGCGTCGTTAAGCCCCGCCCCGATCCAGCTCCCTGCCCGCCCCATCCGGGATCACCGCCTACTTTCGCATTTGCACGCATGCGATCGGCGCACCCTATCTTTAGCATAGGGTGCGCAGATCATGCGCGGCCAGTGTGAAAGTAGCGTGCTGCGCACTTTTGACGGTGCGCCGTGCGCGCCGAAATGCAGCATGTTGCATTTCGGCGCGCACGGCGCACCGTCAAAAGTGCGCAGCACGCTACTTTCACACTGGCCGCGCATGATCTGCACACCCTATGCTAAAGATAGGGTGCGCCGATCGCATGCGTGCAAATGCGAAAGTAGGCGGTGATCCTGGATGGGGCGGGCAGGGAGCCGGATCGGGGCGGGGCTTAACGACGCAGGGCGCAGCGTTGTTTTAACGCGAATGTGAAACCAGCCTCAAATGTATTACTGACACAAAAACATGTGATTTTGCTGCAGACAGGTGCCACTTTTTTTTACGTTTGTACAGATATTATGTAAACTAGGGCGCAGGTCAGTGAGGGATCAGTGACCTGTCAGCAGTCTGCATTATGAATACCTAATCAGAGCACACAGACATTAACCCCGCCTTTGGGCATGAGAATCTCATTAACACAAAACTGAAAATAAAGATTAAAGAACAACAATAAGATGGATTTCATCAAACAAAGTATCATGTTAATCAGTATAACGGCGCCGACTTGACACTGTCTGTAGGTTACTGTGCACAATCCTGCTGACAGGTTCCCTTTAAGCCCTAATCAACTTTAGATGTCTGCCAACCAAATAATGGAGAGAATGATAGACAAAAATCGCAATAGGGTCTTATCCGATGGTAGGGATAAAATAGAAATGTGAGACCACTCACCTGATAAGGTTGCAGACTAGCAACATGAGAAAAATATATGTAACAGCTGCTGCAGGACACCGGTCAGAAATGCCACAGGAAAAATTATGTGCAAAAGTTGGTGTCATTTAATTGCGCTGCTGATAAAAGTTGGATGGCCGAGGTAAAATCAAAGGCGTTTAATAGTACAGGTTTTACAAGTCAACGCGTCACAGGGTTCTGCATGACTTAGAGTTGAGCGATACCGTCCGATACTTCAAAGTATCGTATCGGATGGTATCGGCCGATCTTTAAAAAAAGTATCGGTATCGCCGATTCCGATACCGGAAGTCCCATTCAAGTCTATGGGACTTCCGGTATCGGAATAAGAAAAACCCTTTCCTGCCCTTGTACAGCCTCTCTGGGGTCTGTACGGGCCTTTCGGGGGGCTGTGCCGGCCTGCCAGGGGGTCTGTGCAGGCTCCGGTGGTCTGTGCCGGCCTGCCGGTGGTCTGTGCCGGCCTGCCGGGGGGCTGTGCCGGCCTGCCGGGGGGCTGTGCCGGCCTGCCGGGGGGCTGTGCAGGCTCCGGGGGGCTGTGCCGGCCTGCCGGGGGGCTGTGCCGGCCTGCCGGGGGGCTGTGCAGGCTCCGGGGGTCTGTGCAGGCATCGTCCGATGGGACTACAAGTCCCATCGGGCGATGCCTGCTACCATGACAGTGATTGACACATTAGCCAATGATGGGACAGTAGTAGTCCCATCATCCGGCTAATGTGTTAAATGTAAAAAAAAAAAAAAAAAAAAAAATTACATGCTACATACATACAACATGCATACTACATACATGCTACATTCATACTACATACTACATACATGCTACATTCATACTACATAAATACTACATGCAACATACATACTACATATATACTACATGCATGCTACATACATACTGCATGCTACATACATACCACATATATACTACATACATACTACATGCATGCTACATGCATGCTACATGCTACATACATAACACATATATACTACATGCATGCTACATACATACTACATGCTACATACTACATATATACTACATGCATGCTACATACTACATGCTACATACATACTACATATATACTACATGCATGCTACATACATACTGCATGCTACATGCATGCTACATACATACTACATACATGCTACATACATACTACATATATACTACATACATACTACATACATACTACATGCATGCTACATGCATGCTACATACATACTACATATATACTACATGCATGCTACATACATACTACATGCATGCTACATACATACTACATGCTACATACATACCACATATATACTACATACATACAATACATTCATACAATACATACATAGACATACAGTACATATAACATAGAGTAACATACTTACCAATACTTGTCACATTGTTCCCCGAAGCCATTGTCTTTTCCGGGATAAATATTAACATAACAAACCACAAAAATACTCACCCACGATCCGAAGCAGTCCACGAGTGTGTCCCACGACGATCTTGGGTAGAGAACTGCAGCATCAGATGATGCTGCCGTTCTCTACGGGCTGCAGGAATCCAATGACGGAAGGTAGGTATCCTTCCGCACTGTATTCCTCCGCCACTTAAAAAAAAAAAAAGTCCCTAGTCTCACTTTATGCCATTGCTGTGTGGGAAATTCCCACACAGCAATGGCATAAAGTGAGACTAGGGACTTTTTTTTTTTAAGTGGCGGAGGAATACAGTGCGGAAGGATACCTACCTTCCGTCATTGGATTCCTGCAGCCCGTAGAGAACGGCAGCATCATCTGATGCTGCAGTTCTCTACCCAAGATCGTCGTGGGACACACTCGTGGACTGCTTCGGATCGTGGGTGAGTATTTTTGTGGTTTGTTATGTTAATATTTATCCCGGAAAAGACAATGGCTTCGGGGAACAATGTGACAAGTATTGGTAAGTATGTTACTCTATGTTATATGTACTGTATGTCTATGTATGTATTGTATGAATGTATTGTATGTATGTAGTATATATGTGGTATGTATGTAGCATGTGGTATGTATGTAGCATGCATGTAGCATGCATGTAGCATGCATGTAGCATGCATGTAGCATGCATGTAGCATGTATGTAGTATATATGTAGTATGTATGTAGCATGTAGTATGTATGTAGCATGCATGTAGTATATATGTAGCATGTATGTAGCATGTATGTAGCATGCATGTAGTATGTATGTAGCATGCAGTATGTATGTAGCATGTATGTAGTATGTATGTAGTATATATGTAGTATGTATGTAGCATGCATGTAGTATGTATGTAGTATGTATGTAGCATGCAGTATGTATGTAGCATGTATGTAGTATATATGTAGTATGTATGTAGCATGCATGTAGCATGCATGTAGCATGCATGTAGCATGTATGTAGCATGTATGTAGCATGCAGTATGTATGTAGCATGCATGTAGTATATATGTAGTATGTATGTAGCATGTAGTATGTAGCATGCATGTAGTATATATGTAGTATGTAGCATGTAGTATGTATGTAGCATGCATGTAGTATATATGTGTTATGTATGTAGCATGTAGCATGCATGTAGCATGCATGTAGTATGTATGTAGTATGTATGTAGCATGCATGTAGTATGTATGTAGTATGTATGTAGCATGTAGTATGAATGTAGTATGTATGTAGCATGCATGTAGTATGTATGTAGCATGCATGTAGTATGTATGTAGTATGTATGTAGTATGTATGTAGTATGTAGTATGTATGTAGCATGCATGTAGTATGTATGCAGCATGCAGTATGTATGCAGCATGCAGTATGTATGTAGCATGTATGTAGTATGTATGTAGTATATATGTAGTATGTATGTAGCATGCATGTAGCATGCATGTAGTATGTATGTAGTATGTATGTAGTATGTATGTAGTATGTATGTAGTATGTATGTAGTATGTATGTAGCATGCATGTAGCATGCATGTAGCATGCATGTAGTATGTATGTAGTATGTATGTAGTATGTATGTAGTATGTATGTAGTATGTATGTAGTATGTATGTAGTATGTAGTATGTATGTAGCATGCATGTAGTATGTATGCAGCATGCATGTAGTATGTATGCAGCATGCAGTATGTATGCAGCATGCAGTATGTATGTAGTATGTATGTAGTATATATGTAGTATGTATGTAGCATGTAGTATGTATGTAGCATGCATGTAGTATGTATGCAGCATGCAGTATGTATGCAGCATGCAGTATGTATGTAGCATGTATGTAGTATGTATGTAGTATATATGTAGTATGTATGTAGCATGCATGTAGCATGTATGTAGCATGCATGTAGTATGTATGTAGTATTTTTTTTTTTTTTTAACATTTAACACATTAGCCGGATGATGGGACTACTACTGTCCCATCATTGGCTAATGTGTCAATCACTGTCATGGTAGCAGGCATCGCCCGATGGGACTTGTAGTCCCATCGGACGATGCTTGCACAGACCCCCGGACATCAGCACAGCCCCCCGGCAGGCCGGCACAGCCCCCCGGCAGGCCGGCACAGCCCCCCACAGGGTGCACAGACCACCGGCAGGCCGGCACAGCCCCCCGGCAGGCCGGTACAGACCCCGGGCAGTCCACACAGCCTCCCGGCAGGCCGGCACAGCCCCCCGGCAGGCCGGCAGAGACCCCCGGAAGGCCCGAAATGACGGCGCATCATGATGCGCACACACCGCGCATCATGATGACGTCAGGCCGTCAATCAACTGAACTTCCGATTCCGATGCCGAATTCCGATATTGAAAAAATATCGGAAGTCGGTATCGGAATTCCGATACAGCAAGTATCGGCCGATACCCGATACTTGCGGTATCGGAATGCTCAACACTATGCATGACCTCTTCATTAGGACTAAAACCTATGGTTGCTGTCAGAAATGTCCATGTTATAATCGGTCATATTTTTTTACTTTGAAATAACCCTCCAAACCGGATACGTGACTGAGTAGAGTTCAAACAGTTAATCCTGATCTTTGTGGATATTTGGCATATATAACACACAAATCTTATTATAAAGATATTGAAACATTTTATACACTTTATTAAAACTATTAATCCTACAGGAAAACACTGAGTGCTGATATCCAAAATTATTTTAAAATAGTTTTATTAATCCATGTAAAAAATTACAAATAGTAGACAGACTCAAATAGACAAAGCATAATACAGCAAGCTCATGTGTGATAGGACTAGAAGAGCTACACTGTAGTAACAGCATATGCAGAATCAGCAAACCTCAAAAAATTGTTTTGCTCAAAAAGAGTGTAACCTATTAATGTAAACAAAGTGCTTAGTGCATATAAAGTGCAGGAGGAAATAGGATTGGGTGGTAATCTCTATATATACTATATATACCTCAATAATCAATATAACAAACCCAGTCCTAATTCAAAGAAACAAAACCAGAGGTATGCAGGTCTTACCCATAATCAGGCTGTCAGTGTGTGCGTCCTATGGCAGCCCCGACGCGCGTTTCGCGTGGGCTTCCTCTGGGGGCTGTGCCTGTGTGTGTTAAACCAGCGTCTCTTAGATTAATGGAACACCTGCTTGTAATCCGCGCCATTACCGGCGCATGCGTACCGCGTCATAGGCCCGTCTCATGCACTTCCTCCGGCCGCTCACATGACCCAGAGGAGGAGGGAAATCCCTCATGACGTCAATGCCCACCGTGTCACTGTATCAACAGGAGGAGGAAGCACAGCACGGAGACCGCCGCACTAGGCATGCGAACACGCTGCAAGCAGCCATATTCAATGTGGGCAAAACTCAGGGAAAAGATATATAATATATAATGCTGCAAAAAAAGGTTGTGAGGAGCGGGTGTACATTAAATCACGTGATACCAATACAAGTACATGTGAAAGTGCATACGAAATAATCACAGAAGTGATATAAGAATTCTATGGATATTGGTACATAAAGAACCAGTATTAATATCATGTAATAAAGCATGTTGTGTAAAAGATATGCTCAAAAGAGACAATAAATGTGATAAAAAGTGCATCAAATATAACATAGAAGACATCTCATGAAGTATATGATCACATAATTTCCAGATGATGCTTGAATATTAGATATCCTCACAGTTACTTTTTTCTTTTTTTGTTTCTTTTATTCTTTTTTCAATTCCGCTCACATTTTCCAAAGATTGGATAGGAGACACCTCGGACATCAGACAATGATGGAAATAACAAGATGAGCTATAATAGCTAAATAAAAACAAGCAAAAACTCACAGGGTTAAAATCTAAAACCAGGGAAAATATATAAAGAGAACTGTAAAAAGGGAGTGAAGCTTAATTGTTCGTTTAGGCCAGACGGACTTATAGTCCCCAATGTTATTATCTATCGACATTCAAGTTGCGCTAGGGTGCGTTTTGTATCACCACCCCTAATACCACATCTCACACGATCTATTCCACACACTTGAAGATCTTTAGGATTACATTTATGGTCTGAAGTGACGTGGAATAGTTTTAAGACTGGAAATGTCCTCCACTTCAATGGCCGCCTGAATATCTCGGACATGTTCTCAAGTACGTATTCTCAGTTTCCGTGAGGTCAATCCAACATAAAACAGATTACATGTACATCTAGCCAAATATACTGCCAATGTAGTACTACAAAAAATGTAATCTGTAATGTTGAAATTCCGCCAACCATAAGCAGAAGTAAAAGACAAAGTCCGTACATGATTGCGGCACGCTAAACAGTCCCCACTAGAGTTGAGCGAAACGGGTCGAAAAAATTCAAAAGTCGCCGACTTTTGGCAAAGTCGGGTTTCATGAAACGAAACCCGACCCTAGGATGAGGTCGGCCACGAGGTCGGCGACTTACGCGCCAAAGTCGCGTTTCAAAAGTTTGTTTTGCGCTCTTTTTCAGCCAATCAGGATCCACGGACACTGTGGGCAACGTGATGACATAGGCACGGGTCACCACCATCTTTCAGAAGGGCATGCAAGTGATTGGCTTGCTTTGGTGGGCGTCACAGGGGGTATAAAAGGGCGTGCACGCCGACCGCCATCTTACTTCTGCCGATCTTAGTATAGGGAGAGGTTGCTGCTGATTCTGTAGGGAGAGCGTTAGGCAGGGAAGAAGACAAAAAAACTGCTTCTGCTGCTAGCGATTTGGCCTGCACAACACACAAGTCACTGTGTGTGCAGTGCAAGGGGAGGCTATATTGTGGTGTATCAGTGGTGTTGGTTGTTGGGCTGCCTTTTAAGGCTTCCTGACACACTGGCATTGCTGTTTACCCACTGCTCCGCAAACTGCTTTTTTAAAAGCAATCCAATCTCCCTTATCCTCTAGTCACTTTTGTCACAGCTGTGCCATCGAGCCTGTCACATAGCGCTCAGATATCAGTGGGCCTCACACAATCCACAAGTGTCCAGTGTCCAAAAGTGTGCGCAGAGATTCAAAATCTCCATTATCCTCTCGTCACTTTGGTCACAGGCAGCAGTGCCATCGAGCGTGTCACATAGCGCTCAGATATCAGTGGGCCTCACACAATCCACAAGTGTCCAGTGTCCAAAAGTGTGCGCAGAGATTCAAAATCTCCATTATCCTCTCGTCACTTTGGTCACAGGCAGCTGTGCCATCGAGCGTGTCACATAGCGCTCAGATATCAGTGGGCCTCACACAATCCACAAGTGTCCAGTGTCCAAAAGTGTGCGCAGAGATTCAAAATCTCCATTATCCTCTCGTCACTTTGGTCACAGGCAGCTGTGCCATCGAGCGTGTCACATAGCGCTCAGATATCAGTGGGCCTCACACAATCCACAAGTGTCCAGTGTCCAAAAGTGTGCGCAGAGATTCAAAATCTCCATTATCCTCTCGTCACTTTGGTCACAGGCAGCTCTGCCATCGAGCGTGTCACATAGCGCTCAGATATCAGTGGGCCTCACACAATCCACAAGTGTCCAGTGTCCAAAAGTGTGCGCAGAGATTCAAAATCTCCATTATCCTCTCGTCACTTTGATCACAGGCAGCTGTGCCATCGAGCGTGTCACATAGCGCTCAGATATCAGTGGGCCTCACACAATCCACAAGTGTCCAGTGTCCAAAAGTGTGCGCAGAGATTCAAAATCTCCATTATCCTCTCGTCACTTTGGTCACAGGCAGCTGTGCCATCGAGCCTGTCACATAGCGCTCAGATATCAGTGGGCCTCACACAATCCACAAGTGTCCAGTGTCCAAAAGTGTGCACAGAGATTCAAAATCTCCATTATCCTCTCGTCACTTTGGTCACAGGCAGCTGTGCCATCGAGCGTGTCACATAGCGCTCAGATATCAGTGGGCCTCACACAATCCACAAGTGTCCAGTGTCCAAAAGTGTGCGCAGAGATTCAAAATCTCCATTATCCTCTCGTCACTTTGGTCACAGGCAGCTGTGCCATCGAGCGTGTCACATAGCGCTCAGATATCAGTGGGCCTCACACAATCCACAAGTGTCCAGTGTCCAAAAGTGTGCGCAGAGATTCAAAATCTCCATTATCCTCTCGTCACTTTGGTCACAGGCAGCTGTGCCATCGAGCGTGTCACATAGCGCTCAGATATCAGTGGGCCTCACACAATCCACAAGTGTCCAGTGTCCAAAAGTGTGCGCAGAGATTCAAAATCTCCATTATCCTCTCGTCACTTTGGTCACAGGCAGCTGTGCCATCGAGCCTGTCACATAGCGCTCAGATATCAGTGGGCCTCACACAATCCACAAGTGTCCAGTGTCCAAAAGTGTGCGCAGAGATTCAAAATCTCCATTATCCTCTCGTCACTTTGGTCACAGGCAGCTGTGCCATCGAGCGTGTCACATAGCGCTCAGATATCAGTGGGCCTCACACAATCCACAAGTGTCCAGTGTCCAAAAGTGTGCGCAGAGATTCAAAATCTCCATTATCCTCTCGTCACTTTGGTCACAGGCAGCTGTGCCATCGAGCCTGTCACATAGCGCTCAGATATCAGTGGGCTTCACACAATCCACAAGTGTCCAGTGTCCAAAAGTGTGCGCAGAGATTCAAAATCTCCATTATCCTCTCGTCACTTTGGTCACAGGCAGCTGTGCCATCGAGCCTGTCACATAGCGCTCAGATATCAGTGGGCTTCACACAATCCACAAGTGTCCAGTGTCCAAAAGTGTGCGCAGAGATTCAAAATCTCCATTATCCTCTCGTCACTTTGGTCACAGGCAGCTGTGCCATCGAGCCTGTCACATAGCGCTCAGATATCAGTGGGCCTCACACAATCCACAAGTGTCCAGTGTCCAAAAGTGTGCGCAGAGATTCAAAATCTCCATTATCCTCTCGTCACTTTGGTCACAGGCAGCTGTGCCATCGAGCGTGTCACATAGCGCTCAGATATCAGTGGGCCTCACACAATCCACAAGTGTCCAGTGTCCAAAAGTGTGCGCAGAGATTCAAAATCTCCATTATCCTCTCGTCACTTTGGTCACAGGCAGCTGTGCCATCGAGCGTGTCACATAGCGCTCAGATATCAGTGGGCCTCACACAATCCACAAGTGTCCAGTGTCCAAAAGTGTGCGCAGAGATTCAAAATCTCCATTATCCTCTCGTCACTTTGGTCACAGGCAGCTGTGCCATCGAGCGTGTCACATAGCGCTCAGATATCAGTGGGCCTCACACAATCCACAAGTGTCCAGTGTCCAAAAGTGTGCGCAGAGATTCAAAATCTCCATTATCCTCTCGTCACTTTGGTCACAGGCAGCTGTGCCATCGAGCCTGTCACATAGCGCTCAGATATCAGTGGGCCTCACACAATCCACAAGTGTCCAGTGTCCAAAAGTGTGCGCAGAGATTCAAAATCTCCATTATCCTCTCGTCACTTTGGTCACAGGCAGCTGTGCCATCGAGCCTGTCACATAGCGCTCAGATATCAGTGGGCTTCACACAATCCACAAGTGTCCAGTGTCCAAAAGTGTGCGCAGAGATTCAAAATCTCCATTATCCTCTCGTCACTTTGGTCACAGGCAGCTGTGCCATCGAGCCTGTCACATAGCGCTCAGATATCAGTGGGCCTCACACAATCCAAAAGTGTCCACTGTCCACAAGTGTGTGCAGAAATTCTAAATCTCCCCTGTCCTATAGACACCTTGTACCTTGTTTTACATTACTATATAGTTTGTTGGATTTTGTCTACATTTCTACCAAAAATGAGGAAGGCTGGTGGAAGAGGCCGTGGAATTGGGCGGGGGTTGGCAGCTGGTAATGATGGTGTTGGTGGTGGATCTGATGGTAGTGGCAAGAGCAAAATAGGACCGAATGCAGGAGGTGCTGACCCTGCGTCATCGTCTGGCTACATAAGGCCTCGAACGCTTAGTTTTCTAGGAGTTGGCAAACCGCTTTTAAAGGCAGAGCATCAGGAAAAAGTTTTGTCTTACATTGCTGACTCAGCCTCCAGCTCTATCGCCTCCTCTTCTTCAGTTGTAAAAAGTAAAAGCACTGAGTTGTCATTGGAGGCTCATGTTCATGAACCACACCTTTCCTTGTGTCCTTCACCCCAACCAAGATTGAAGGATGACGCAGGCCATACTACTGATTACTCCATGGAGCTGTTTTCACATACCATGCCTGGATTATCAAGTGAAATGGTGAATTACCCAGGCCAAGATGAATCTGACATGGAGTGCACTGATGCACAGCCGCTGATGGATGATTCTGCTGGTACATTCACTCAGAGCACTACATTGTCCTCGCAGTGTACAGAGCCAGATTTTGACCCTGATGAGACTCAGGTGCCCCTTCCCGCACACTATACCACCATACACGGTGACACAGAGAAAGGTGCACATGACATAGAAGAGGAGGTGATGGATGACCCAGTTGTTGACCCAGATTGGCATCCATTGGGGGAAGAGGGTGCTGCTTCCAATAGCTCAGATGAGGAGCATCCACAGCAGACATCGACATCGCAACAGCTGTTATCTGGCAGGCCCGGAGCACTCCATAGACAGGTTCCAAACATCAAAAGAGTTGCTGGACAGCTTGTCCAGAGGGTCAAAAGATCACAGCGTGCTAGGCCGCAAAATGTCTGCCAAAGTAGGAAGAGTGCAGTGTGGCACTTTTTTGAACACAATCCTCATGATCAGGCCAAGGTTATCTGTAAGAAGTGCGCAAAGACCTTTAGCCGAGGGAAAAATCTGAAAAATTTGAATACCAGTTGCATGCTTAGACATTTAACCAGCATGCACTTGCAAGCGTGGACACAACACCAAACCTCAAGTGCCACATGTGCAACTGATCACAACGAAGGTAGTCAGCAACGCTACATTGTTTCCCCCACTGTAAGCCCACCGGTTAGCACAGCAGCAAATGTTGAGGTGTCGTTGCAAGACCACAGCAGTCAGGGAATCCCACTGTTATATCAACGAAAGACTGATTCTAGGCCATCAGAAAGAACACCAACTCCATCACCATCATCAACCCTCTCTCAGTCCGCCCTGTCCACCGCTACTTCCACCATATGCAGCTCTCAAGTCCAGCTCACCCTCCCAGACACTATGAGTAGGTCAAGAAAGTACTCAGTCTCTCATCCGCGTACACTGGGTTTGAACGCCCACATTGCCAAACTAATCTCGTTTGAGATGATGCCCTTTCGGTTGGTGGAAAGCACAGCTTTCCGCGAACTCATGGCCTATGCAGTACCACGCTATGACCTACCCAGTCGCCACTTCTTCTCTCGCAAAGCCATCCCAGCCCTCCACCATCATGTGAAAGACCGCATTGTCCATGCACTCAATCAGTCAGTGAGCGGAAAGGTGCACCTCACAACTGATGCATGGTCCAGTCGGCATGGCCAGGGCCGTTACGTGTCCATCACTGCGCACTGGGTTAATGTGGTGGATGCAGGGTCCACAGGGGACAGCGGTGGTGGGACAGTGCTGCCTAGCCCACGGTATAGGAAACAGTTGGCTGTAGGCGTTCCACCCTCCTCCTCCTCCTCCAGAAGCGAAAGCTCGTCCACAGAGCGCAGTCGTACGAGCACTCCATCTGCAGCTGCCACTCTTGCACACGATGTGTCCCCCTATCGAGCAGCTAGTGGAAAGCGTCAGCAGGCTGTGTTGCAGATGATGTGTTTGGGCGACAGACAAACCGCCGAGGTGCTGGCCGAGTACTTGAAGCGACAAACTGAGTCATGGCTGGGCAGTGTACATCTTGAGGCAGGCAAGGTAGTTAGTGATAACGGCCGTAATTTTGTGGCAGCCATAGCCCTTTCAAAACTCAGCCACATACCTTGCTTGGCTCACACCTTGAACCTGGTGGTGCAGTGCTTCCTCAAAAATTATCCGGAGTTAACAGCCCTGCTCCAGAAGGTGCGAAGACTGTGCGCGCACATCCGCCGGTCGCCTGTACACTCCGTTCGTATGCAGAAGCTGCAGCGATTGCTCCACCTTCCCAACCACCGCCTCATTATCGACATTGCAACAAGGTGGAACTCCACCCTGCACATGGTGGAGCGGCTGTGCGAGCAGAGGCAGGCCATAATGCATTTGTGGGAGGATACACGGCCAGGCACTTTGAGAGCAGACATGGAGTTGACAGGCGTGCAGTGGTCGAAGCTGAAAGACCTTTGTAAAGTCCTTCAGTGTTTTGAGGAATGCACACGGCTGGTAAGCGCAGACGACGCCATCCTAAGCATGAGCATCCCACTTATGCGTCTGCTCATGCAAACTTTGACGCACCTTAAGGAGCAGGCGTCTGCAGCCAATGTTGATGAGGAGGAAGAGGAGGAGGGAATCCTTGATGACATTCAGCCATTGTCTGCTCAGGGACCTCTCCTGGACGAGGTGGAGGAAGAAGAGGAGGAGGAGGAGGATGATGGGGATGATTACTTAGGGGAGGAGGATGCATCTCGTGGGGCAAGTGAAAATGTTGGCGTGGCAAGGTCTGGTACAGGGTTTGTGCGTGACTGGAGGGATGTGGATTTGCCAGAAAGTGCTCCTCCACCCAGCACTCGCAGTGCATCATTGACACCGGGAACATTGGCCCACATGTCAGATTATGCCTTGCGGATCCTAAAAAGGGACCCCCGCATTGCCAAAATGATGAACGATGACGACTACTGGTTGGCCAGCATCCTGGATCCACGCTATAAAGGCAAATTACAAAACATCATGCCACAGGAGAACCTTGACCTAATATTGGCTAATAAACAAGCAACTCTGGTAAATCGGTTGCTTGAGGCATTCCCAGCACACAGCAGCGGTGATGGTTCTCACACGAGCCGTACGGGCCGGGGGCAGCTTGGCAGAGGTGTTCATGGTGCACACAGCAGAAGTGGCGTTGGAGACAGGTGTTTCATGACAATGTTGTGGACTGATTTTTCAAATACCGCTCACACAACTGGTAATACTGCATCGATGGAAAGTGACAGGAGACAGCAGTTGTCAACTATGGTTACAAACTACTTTTCCTCCCATATTGATGTTCTCCCACACAGGTCATTCCCCTTTGACTATTGGGCCGCTAAACTGGACACTTGGCCTGAATTGGCCCAATATGCCTTACAGGAGCTCGCTTGCCCAGCTGCAAGTGTGCTATCAGAAAGAGTCTTCAGTGCAGCTGGATCAATCCTGACAGAAAAAAGGACCCGTCTGTCAACCCAAAATGTGGATGATCTAACCTTCATTAAAATGAACCACGCATGGGTTTCCAAGGATTTTGTCCCACCTTCCCCTGATGACACATAGGGTGACAGAAAAATGGCTTGCTTTGGTCCACCTCTTCCTGGTACTTCACCTATTTCGCCTTTTGCATCAGCTGAATGTCCAACATCAACATATGCCACTTTCTAAAACTCCCTAACTGTGCTGCCTCCCCCCCCCATGGCCAGGGTCACCACCTACCGCACGACACCGTGCGAGTGCCGTTGCCCTGGACAGGTGGGTAGGCCAACTCTTGGGCGCGGGCACTGGCACAGGGTCCCTCATAGTGCAATCAAGTGTCTCTGACGGTGGTGGTGCACACCCGCCGTCAGACACACCGCTGTACTATGAGGGGCCCAGTGCCAGTACCGACGCCCACGAATGGGCCCCCCTTGCTTGTGCAGGGCCCCAGCATTTGCAATCTTTACCTCTCCCTGCTCCTCCGCTGTGTAATCTGGGCCGTCAAATCCATACTGTGCCTGACACCGTCTGAGCCTGCCTCCTGAGACATATATTTTGAATGTGTACGCTATCCATACATGTTATCCAGGGATACGGTACCCTTTCTAACCTTTGTGCAATCACGTGCAATCCATACTGGGCCTAACACCGTCTGAGCCTGCCTCATGCTGTATAGACATATATTTTGAATGTGTACGCTATCCATACATGTTATCCAGGGATACGGTACCCTTTCTAACCTTTGTGCAATCACGTGCAATCCATACTGGGCCTAACACCGTCTGAGCCTGCCTCATGCTGTATAGACATATATTTTGAATGTGTACGCTATCCATACATGTTATCCGGGGATACGGTACCCTTTCTAACCTTTGTGCAATCACGTGCAATCCATACTGGGCCTAACACCGTCTGAGCCTGCCTCATGCTGTATAGACATATATTTTGAATGTGTACGCTATCCATACATGTTATCCGGGGATACGGTACCCTTTCTAACCTTTGTGCAATCACGTGCAATCCATACTGGGCCTAACACCGTCTGAGCCTGCCTCCTTAGACATATATTTTGAATGTGTACGCTATCCATACATGTTATCTGGGGATACGGTACCCTTTCTAACCTTTGTGCAATCACGTGCAATCCATACTGGGCCTAACACCGTCTGAGCCTGCCTCCTGAGACATATATTTTGAATGTGTACGCTATCCATACATGTTATCCGGGGATACGGTACCCTTTCTAACCTTTGTGCAATCACGTGCAATCCATACTGGGCCTAACACCGTCTGAGCCTGCCTCCTGAGACATATATTTTGAATGTGTACGCTATCCATACATGTTATCTGGGGATACGGTACCCTTTCTAACCTTTGTGCAATCACGTGCAATCCATACTGTGCCTGACACCGTCTGAGCCTGCCTCCTGAGACATATATTTTGAATGTGTACGCTATCCATACATGTTATCCAGGGATACGGTACCCTTTCTAACCTTTGTGCAATCACGTGCAATCCATACTGGGCCTGACACCGTCTGAGCCTGCCTCCTGAGACATATATTTTGAATGTGTACGCTATCCATACATGTTATCCAGGGATACGGTACCCTTTCTAACCTTTGTGCAATCACGTGCAATCCATACTGGGCGTGAGAACAGCTGGCGAGCTGTTAAGCAAGCTACAGCACCTGTCCAGACAAGTACAGGGATTCCCTAGCGAGGAGACTTATTTGATTGTTTTCAATGTTGGGACAGCAATTTTTTGGGGAGCACTATACTCTGGAGAATGATAGATGAGGCCCACCATACACTGGAACATTCCAAAGGTGGACATCATACACTGGAGCAGCATTTACAGGGCCCATTATACACTAGAGCATTAGAAATGGGGCCCATTATGTTTGGAGCATTATTTGGGCCCATAAGACAGTGGAGCTTCATCCATGGGGACCAACATATACTGTAGCATTATGTGGAGCTCATCATATACTGTTTCAAACATTATATGGGACCAATGATTCTGTATGGAGAAATAGATGGGCCTCGTCATGAGATGTAAAAAGTGAGGTATTTTTCATTGTACTATACCGCTATTTATCTGCCGTATCGGAGCATGATGAGTTGTGGTATGTGTTAAAGGGGCGCTCTTTCGCCCAGGGCACATGAAAACCTGCAGCCAGCCCTCCCCCCCCACAACTTTAGCCAAATAACCCCCATTTTTCAGTGCGTAACTTGTATTATGAAGTTAATTAAGGTTGACAAGCTTAAGTAAGAAGAATTGATGCTTTTGGCATTCAAATGGGCACTGTAGGTGTGTTTCCTGTCCTCCTCTCACTGCCGACTTTTATTCCCCATTGACTTACATTGGGTTTCGTGTTTCGGGACGACCCCGACTTTTCCCTATAATCGGACGATCTTGCTCGACCCGACTTTTGGAAAAGTCGGGTTTCACAAAACGAAACGCGACCCTAAAAAACCAAAAGTCGCTCAACTCTAGTCCCCACATAACTAGAAACCCCATTTACGTTTTCCTGCTCCAAAAGGATCAGGTATCTTAGTCATATAGTCACTGTGGACTAGAATGTCCCTAAGGTTCTTACTCCTTTTCGCAGTCATAAGTGGGGCATCAGAGAGACATTTGGATAAAGCAGGTTCAGTTTTTAAAATAGACCAATGTCTCTCCAAAATCCGTCTCATTGTCTCCCATTGATGGTTATACATGGAGATGAACCTGATCTTAAAATCGTCCGCCTTAACATGCTTCTTATTTGCCAATAAGTCACATCTTTTAGACTTCCTCGCGTGTGTATAGCCACGTTTTATACTCCACTTACTATATCCCCGTGCAAGGAATCTCTCCCCAAGGTCCACAGACTGCTTATCAAAAGTCTCCTCCATAGTGCATATCCTCCTCATCCTTAACTTAAATATTGCCCAATCGGGATCGCTCCAATTGTGGAGGTGGTATGAGAGGATGAAGCATGAAGAAGTGCATTCACGGAGGTCTCCTTTCTGTAAACATCAGTATGAATGAAGCCATCACTTTGGACCAGCAATTGGATATCCAGAAAGGGAATATTTTTATGGTGATAATTGTATGTGAGCCTCATGTTGAGGCAATAGCGATTCAAACCTTGCATGAATTCATGGAGTGATTCCACTGAACCCTGCCAAATAAACAAAATATCATCAATGTACCGATACCACCCCAGAATCTGGGGGGCGGACTGGGCGCCCCCCTGAAACATATCCATCATCCAGTAACCCAGAAAGAGGTTTGCGTAAGAAGGTGCACAGGCTGCCCCCATGGCAGTGCCCCGACTCTGGAGGTAGTATCGGTCCTAAAAGGTAAAAACAATTGTGTGAGGATGAATCGCAAAAGCCCCAACACCAGGCCTCTCATCTCCACATCAATGTTACTGGATTCCAAAAAGAATGTTGCAGCCTCCAAACCATCATCATGGCGGATGGAGGTATACAATGCCTCTACATTGGCCGGGACTAAGAGCATATCAGGCTCCAAAACCAGTCCATCCAGACGCCTCAGAACGTCTGTAGTGTCTCTGACATAGGAGGGTAGGGTTTCAACCTGTGATTTCAGGTAATAGTCAATAAATTTACAAATAAGATCACATAGCCCTCCCATGCCAGAGACAATAGGATGTCCTGGAGGATTAATGGCGTCTTTGTGGACCTTGGGGAGTAAATGGAAAGTAGGGATCACGGGGTTCTTGACCACCAAACCATCAAATAGTTTTTTATTTATGATTCCTTTTTCCAATGATTCATCCAAAATTTCCAATAATTCAGACTGATACTGGGACACAGGATTATGAGAGAGTACCGTATTTGTGTCTTTATTGCACAATTGCTTTAGCGCCTCTTTCTCATATTTCTCCACTGGCCAAATGACCACATTCCCTCCCTTATCTGCAGGTTTTATCACAACATCCT